>NC_085873.1:33045279-33052779 GCF_034702125.1 Engraulis encrasicolus | reverse complement strand
GCAAGCAATTGGCTCTTGTTACCGGACAGGTGGGATATGCCATATTAGCGTAGCGAATTGCACCCATTCATTCCTGTGGGCACTTTTTGAACTGCTCTGTCTCTTTATTAGACTGTCTTTGACACAGTCGTTTCCCTGAGGGTAGCTTTCGAACATGAAATGGCTGGGATGAAAGGTGTCTTTCATAATCCTTCTTGCTTGCGTCTTAGCCCTTCTGGAGTATATATCTTGCAGCCCTGGCAGGATATGATTCTTTCTGCAGTGTGCACTCCCCTGCCCCTGGTTGGGGCAGGGAAAGCAATCAAATGAAGCGGGGAGAAAACGTACAGTACAAAAAAAACCATCTCTAAATGAGAAACATCAAGTGTTATCATTTGCAAATGTTTTTAATTGATCAAAGTGGTGGGTGTGATCGCGGCATTTCTCCCCCCTGCTTTGCCCTCAGCCGTCCTTAAATAACTAGTTCCACAGAGAGCGCAGCAGGACTGGATTGGCCATGGGGCATACCAGGCATTTGCCCGGTGGACTGGATGATTTTGGCCTGGCCTTTCCCCTTTATGTAATGATATCAGTCCTCATGCCGCTGCAGCAAACCTCTCTGAATCAGATTTATATATGAATTTTGGTTAGTGAGGTCAAGATAACTGATATGGGGGGCGCTGTGGTGCAGCCGGCTAAGCCCCCCACATTTCCGTTTGCATGCCCACAGGGACCCTGGTTCGAGTCCGGCCGGGGTCATTTGCCGATCCCACCCGTCTCTCTGTCATACTCGCTTCCTGTCACCATCTCAGACTGTCCTATCAAATAAAGGCATAAAACCCATAAAAAATATTTCAAGAAACACTATGCAACTTTTTGATAATCATGAAATGGCTTGGAACTCAAGGTTCTGCTTGACTGACCCGTTATGGCGAAAATGGCAATATTTCCATCACCATCACCTGGTCCTGCTCCGAAACAGCACTTGCAGTTTTGCCTGGTGGCACCGCTTTGTTGTTGTGGAATTTGCGGCCGCTAGG
Organism: Engraulis encrasicolus; assembly: GCF_034702125.1. Taxonomy (NCBI): domain Eukaryota; kingdom Metazoa; phylum Chordata; class Actinopteri; order Clupeiformes; family Engraulidae; genus Engraulis; species Engraulis encrasicolus. The sequence continues at coordinate 33,051,760 of NC_085873.1, read as the reverse complement.
GCGTCTAGATTTCTATGCTGTATGAGCGGAACGAGACCCATTCCCCTTCGTTTGCTAACTAAGCAGCAGCAGCTCGCTGAAAGCTAGCTACAGGCTACTGGCTAGCTGATTGTAAAATATCACGCTGGCATGCGGCGAAAACAACGAATGTGACTGCAAATAAATCATGAGCTAATTGAGATGAAAGGTTTGGACAAATAAATCGCTTGTGTGAACATTGGAAAAGGGCTTCAAAACGGAGAGAGCCGGACGCTAAAAGAGCAAAGATGTGGATTTTATCATTTATTCACTGCACTGGGATTTATGCATTTAAGCATTTATGCATTTAAGCATTCTCAAAGCCCACGCCACCTCGTTTAGTTTACAAAGCTACACAAATGTGTACACGTTGAAATCTGATGGCTCACATTTTACTGATGTCAAAGGACACAATCAGTCAAGCGAGGCTAAAAATATATGTTGTTGCCGATCAAGAGGACACAAAACGTGATCTCTAGCCGGCTTATGGATGTCCACTTTCCCTTCAACACCACACAAGATAAAAACGGGTCTTGTCACCTCGACTTCGAAATCGTTATTATTACAACAAAATAAGCAGTAGCCTTTTGTCTCCTCATTTTTCTAATGTACAGGTACTATAGTTACTGGAAATGTGAAATAAAGACGGGGATATCTGCCGGGAACAAGTGGATCAAATAATATCCATCTGAAGGAAGTGCAAACATGATTGCAGTTGTGTGAAGTGAATAGACGAAGCAGCGAACTCATAAGCAAGGGGGAGAATCGCACATATGATAAAGCCCCTTAGAAGTGGAGAGAGCTGAGTGCATGGAAGGGAATCTGGCTAATTACAGAAGACGAAGAAATTTAATTTGCATATAATCTCGAAGCCAATGTCTGTCTAATTTAGTTAAATGCAGATTTTCGGCAGAACCACTAGAGGCTGCTATAAAGTTGTTTATATCGGTGTGTTTATGTCAAAGTTGCATAGGACATCTTTAAAAAAAAAAATAATAACTGATATTACTGTAGATTACTAAAAATGTTGTTATTGGCTCCATCGTCTCTCTCAATGCCTGGCGGACGGCTGAAAATGCCCAGCCTGATATTTTCATCCCAGTCCAGTCCAGCCCTGCAGCGGACTGGGGGTCTTACACACCAGGGCGCGTTTTTTACCGGCGTCGGTGAAAATACATTGAAACATATCTGTCCTTACTCCTTACACACCAACCGGTGGTAGTCGAGCGTCAGCGGCGCGGGAGCCGGCTCCGTCCCGCGCTGCATTTGGAAAATAGAACTCGCGTATTTTTCACGCCGGCGACCGGCAGTGTCTCATTCAAATGAATGGCAGAGTAGCATGCTAGCTTTGGCTGTGGGGAGGGTTTTGAACAGGACTGGCCGCGCACGCCGACGCTGTCAGTGTGAAAGGCAGAGAAAAACACGCCGGTCGAAACTAAGCAGAAAGACAGGCCCGGCCTCAAAATCAAGATCAAGAACATCCCTTCACATTACACGTCTTTACACTGTGCGAACTCGACCTAGTAACAGGGATATGAACAGAAAAGAACAGAACAGAACAGACTTCAATGGACACTGGCCCTCATTTATCAAACCTGCGTAGAAGCCATCACAGAAATGAGTGCAGATCTCGTCGTACGACGAGGCTCACATGAGATTTACTAAACATGTGTACCTCTCCAATCTCATCTTAAGAGCGAGCAGCTGTTGATAATTCCAGCGTCTGAAAACCATCGTAATTACAACTAGATTGCATTTCCTCACAGAAAATGCTGGAGTATGCTTGCCCGTCTTGCATTCATTGCCCTTCATGCATGCGTTGCCCTTTATGCATATGCTGCCCTTACAGTTTACAACGTACAACATACAGTTAACCATCTAGATATGAGCTAACTTCCTGTTTGGCATCTACTATATCAGAGAAATTAGAACACAGGGAGAAGGTTCAGTCTCATTGGTTCCCATTGTAGCCAGTTAGCTTTGCATGTATACTGCAGTAACTATGGAGTGTCCACTAGTTGGCAAGCGTGTTTTAGTCCTTCATGTGGGAAAATGTATGGAATGGAAAGGGGAACCCATATGCTAAATACATTGCTACTGCGATTTCCAGTCACAAATATTATCAACGAAACATTCCTGGTAAGCACTATGACTGTTGTTTAACAATAGGCTGTATTGACAAATCGTTCAGGTGTGTAGTTTTACAGCAGGTTAGAAGATTTCAATCTGTACTCGCTAGCATGGCGCTAATGTTTATGGGTTTGGCCCCATAAAAATTGAGCTTTGTGACCCAGTAGGCTATATAATAATAATCTAGTGGCGCAAAATAATCTAAACGCTACTCAAATGGGGTCTTATTATTTCTAGCTTCGAACTTAATCCCAGACAGCTGCAGTGCTGGATGCAATGACCCTCAATACCCCCCTCACACACACAGCTGCAGGACTGGATGCAATGACCCTCAATACCCCACTCACAGACACAGCTGGCAGCTCCACCCAAGTGTGCCTACCACCATCTCAGGTCAGTGTAAAAAAACATCACATTTGCCATATGAAATACACACCCTCCCTCTCCGTTCAGTAAGTTAGAGGAATATTCTTTGGGGGATTTTTCTGGGGTTTGCAAGTGCACTGTGGGAAAGCTACACTACAGCTTTTTGGGTGAAGAAACATGAAAAGGCAAAAGGTGGCTCCAGATAAGCTACAGCAACACACTCCCTTGGTTCCTCCACAGTCAGACAAAGAGCGGAAGTAGTTGATTTATGTGCTGGCTGCACCTACATGTTGTCGAAAAAAACAACCAACAAAAAAATTAAACGTGGACCACCTGGCAAAAAAGGAAGCTTGTGTACAGGGCCGGATTAAGATGACCCAGGGCCGCTAGCAGAGAATTGTATATGAGAGTGAGATAAAGCAGGCGGGTTCTTTTCCGGTATCCACTTAACGTCGGGTGATAGCCCCTTTAGGAGACCTTTGATTAGGAGACCTTCGGAGTCTTGAGATAGAGAATAAATGGAGTCCCCTTAGCGCTGTAGATGGCGGTAGCGCACGTCTTGTGCAAATACCACGAAAAGAGAAGAAGAAAGAGGGACAACGCCCCCTTAGGAGACCAAATTTTGAGCACACGCTTTTGCATTGAGTGGGCGTGTTTCGATTCCTCTTATTATATATCCAACCTCTTTGCCGCTAGGCTACCGGTTGCCATGCCACCCCTCAGAGGACAAATTTCGTGACACAATTAAATAGTATCAATATTATGAGCTAGGAATTAAGGACATGTCTGTTGACTGTGGAGAGTATTGACATGACTTAAAACTGTACTCAACACAGCAGATTAATTTTTTAATATCGCATCTTGCCACAATTGTGCAATTTTAGAGTTTTGGCCAATCAGGGCCCCCTGGCGCTGGCAGGTGGGGTGCCCTAGGCTGCAGCCATATCTAGCCTGTACATTTTTCCGGCTCTGCTCACGCCTTGACAGGAGACAATGGGGAGGAGAGAGGATGCTGAAACAGAAGAGGAAGATGAAGATGAAGGGGAAGGATCTTCTGGCAGAAAGAGGCAGAGACAGAGCCAGCTGCTATGACAGGTGATGACTGATGTGGGCGATGTATAAATAGAAAAAAAGCAACAAAGTGCCATCTGCTTGGCTTTCTGGGTTTCTGACATCGTCCATACTTCCATCCACTCTCCTCCGTATGCTCAACTTCTGCTTCAGTCAATCCAAAAGCTCTGCTCATGTCACTAAAAGTCGCTGCACATGTGAAGAATATGGTGTGTGTGCTGTGTGTGTGTCGAGCGTATGTGTGTCTTATGGTCATGAATGTGTGAAACTGTATTAGCGTTTGTCTCTCTCTGTACTCACAGATACGTATGCGAATACAATCGTTCTAACTCAACTGTGAAATTGAATTCCAGTACTGGCTGAATGGGAAAGAACGTCTGTGAATAATTGTTTGTTATTTTGTCGCAGCGTTGCTGATATATGGTGTAAAGACCAGCACCTCCGGTCCTGTCAGTCAGACGATCTGTTGTATAGAGTGGCCTTCACTCACTGTTGATATCTGCGGGGCCAGATTAACCCTTTATAGGCCGGGTGACTATATTTGATCACTTCGCCACCTATTATAAATGTCCCAGCCATGCCGCTCTACAAGAGTGTGCAATATCAAATTAAGCAGGAGAGAGCAAGCTTTCAAACAGATAGTGACACCATGACATTTGACTAATCAGCAGTGGCCTGCAGCCAGTCAAACTGTGAAGATTTGAATTTTAAAATATTAAAGGGTGCAGAGGCTAGACATGGTTGCAGCCTAGGGGCCCAGTTGGCCAAATGGGGAAAGCAATATGATTGGAGACATCGATATTGAGATGCGATATTGATGACTTAGTATGCTGGGTCAGGTTTTCAAGGTTCAGGTTCAGAGTTTTAAATTTTAATACTCCTCTTGGGTCGGAGATATGACTCCGTCGGTTTATTTTTTTAATTATTATTTTTATTATTTTATTTTTGGAGGGGGGTGGGGGGATTTCCCAGCAACCTGTAGCCTAGGAGCCCTGAGCCATCTTAACCCGGCCATGATTATCGGAGGCCTTGCTATGAGTGACTTCTAGAGCTTTTGTTCATGTGAGCCAGTGTGGTGTAGGAGCTGATTTATTACAGTGAATTGAATTTAATACTTTCTTTTCAGCAAGAAATCTCATCTTTTCATCTGGAACTCAATGCCCTTCTGCACCCACTGATAAGTATTCATTGCGTTTTGGAAATTACAACATAGTTTTGCCGTGTTCCTGGCGTTTCCAGTGATGGGAGCTATTCATTTTGCGGCTTGCAATCATTTCCACCACACTAGTGCTCTTAATGTCTCTCTCCATCAATCCGTCAGCATGCCTTTCGCCCTATCCTGTGTGTGTACTGGATTCTATGGAGGAAGGCAGAAATAAGAACTTGACAGACTCCAAATCCTCCTCTTCCTACTCTACCCCTCCCATCTCTGTTTTGTAGCGGGCTAATTTTCTTGCAACAGCGGAAAAGGAAATCCTCTAAAATTACTGAAAACAATAAACTGCTACTTGGAGACGAGGGAAATACTCCGTAGCATCTTCAGGAGTGCAGTGCACCGTGGGAGTGTGCCATAGAGGTAAGAGCAGAGAAGGTTAATCGACGGGAAGATGCAAACACGTCGTCAAGGGAAACTGCAGCCCTTTAGGACAGCCAACAAGCCTCGGGCCCCATGTTTGATGTGCTGTTAATTCAAAGTGCATTCAAGCAATTTATGAGCAGTATGATGATGACACCGCAAATTAAAAGTAATTTGCGTATTGAAAGGCTACATTTACATCCAAGTATGAGTCATAAATCTCAAAGGGGGCTACAATTCCTCAGAAGCGCACAAGAGTCATGTGAGCATGAATGAAATGAATGGCATCACATTCACTCAGTCCCATGAACTACTTTAACTGTATTGAAAGAGCCAAACAGATTTTGGTGTTTGGTGTTAGAAACACCAAGACATGTGTATCCCATCCCCAGCTTCTGACGAACACGTTTTTGACACTCTTTTATTCGGCTTGTTCAATACAGTTTTTACTGAAATGCATTCAGCTCTTACGTGTACCTCTTTTTCTTCTCTCCTGCTTTACTGTTCTGGAATTACGCACCGAGCGAAAGGCCCTAAAAGACAAAGGCACAGACACCACCTTTCCCTGTATTTTAAAGGGACACTGTGCAGGAAATGGTCAAAAAAGGTACTGCAACTATGCTGCTCATTGAAACTGTGTCGCCTATTGCCAAATTTGACCTTTTCATGATTATATATTCATATTAAGTAATAAACTAATATTTTCTAGTATGGCCCAAGTACAGTAATTTTTGCTGCTAAAAATGGCTATTTCTGGAAATCCAAAATGGCGGACCATTGAGAAGACCCCCCTTTTCATGTATGAAAAGTGCAATTTTTCCAGTCATACTGAATACTTTATGACTTTACTTAAAGTAACTTTACTTTAACTTTACTTTAACTTTACTTTGACTTTACTCTATACTTTATTTACCACATGGTGGTGGTAAATATTCATGAAAAAGGTAACATTAGTGAATGGGCAGCATGAATTCTGGAAATAAACAACTAAAAATCTCACACAGTGTCTCTTTTAACACCATAGGGGCTATTTACAACAACTACATGCATAGTCCAGCTATCTCTTCATTGACAGCAAGATTAATTTTGTTATATAAATTATTATTATGCGGTTGATGCACACTGGGAAGATCTTGTGCTCCTTTCGCGTCAGTGAATGCCAGGTCTTCTTTTAATTTCAGGTACTTTAATTAGTTTGATAGTTTTAAACTCTGTGTACTCTCTGTACTCTACTAAACTTTGCTATAAGGAGTGTGCGTTAAGTTCATGTAAGCTCAATGGAGAACTACAGAAATCTTATCATCTTTTTTGATAGCTGTT
>NC_085873.1:32968410-33045179 GCF_034702125.1 Engraulis encrasicolus | reverse complement strand
CCCCTCATGTATATAGAATGTGTACGCCTATGTGTGTGTGGGGAAAAGGCATAGCCTACCCTCTTAGACCCTTTTTGTTTATGCGTTAACAATTTCACAGCAATCTTACATTCTTATCTCTGCTCCTATTTTGTTTTATTATTTTTTTCATTACATAGACCCCTGCATGTGTATTATGTAGCCTTATTTCTCAAAATATAAATGTGCTGAAATGTAGGCCTATGCCTATAGTAGTCATTGTTTTGCCATTTTGCATTTACACTGCGCGAACACCCCCCCCCCCCCCCCCCAAAAAAAAAGTGTGAAAAGACCCCCCCCCCCACCCCCCCAAAAAAAAATCCCGGCTGCCCCCACAGTGTCCAAAATTTCTGTGGGAAACACTGAATCATGCATAACTTCCATTCAATGTGCTAGAGAGAAAAGAAAGAGAAGAGAGAAGAAAACATATATTGAATGTAGAAAGTATTATAGTAACTATCACTAAAGGCAGAGGAAAATATGTTGAGGCAGTGCTGGAGACTGAAGTGAAGTCTCCTATAGGCCTACACTTACACTGAAGACAGCAAATGTTCATCAATAAAACAACAAAACTCTAGAAACGCCTCATATTTAATCACAAGTCGTTTTATGTATTTAATTTCAGTAAATTACTTGTCACTTATGCTGCAGCTGTGAGGGGTGCTGGTGATGGACACCTCTGCTCTCCTGCACCTCAGCCACTCGTGGGTTTGCTTGATGTATGTTAATGCCTCATTGGCCCACTAGCTCATTTCCTCCTCATCTGTCTTAATGCAAACAGTCAAGTCTCTCGCTGGGACAAATGGCTGAATATTCACAGACAGGCAACAAATACTGTATTTTGTAGCGGGTTGGTGCAAGGTTTCCGTCCTCTAGTAAAAAGCTTTACGGTTAATACATTATTGAAAGGTCATCAGGGCAAAAACAAAAACGTTCACCAGCTAAGGTGTTTACTATCGAAAGGCATCAGGCTTAAATATAGGACCAGCATTAATTATTAAGGTTTTACACAGGACGACGTCAACATATTCAAAAGCCATAATGCCTTCAGGCTACTATTAGCAGTTATCCTAATAACATTGCCAAGGATTACTGTATTAAGAATTAGAGATGCGCCGGATCCAGATTTTTAGGATCCTGCCGGATACCAGATCCACTGCTTAAGATCCTGCCGGATCCGGAACCGGATACCGGATCCTACGAAAGGGTTGAAACACATAGCCTACTCACACACGTGGGCCCTTTTTATCACGTTGGCCCAAACTATTTTGACTGAAAAGCCTCGGCTACCGGATCCTGGATCCTGGAAGCGGATCCGGATCCTGTGAAAAGCCCTATTATCCTGCCGGATCCGGAACCGGATCTTGGATCCGGTGCATCTCTATTAAGAATGTCAGGGAGATAAGAAGGGGGATTATAGTTCATAAATGAAACTAACCACTGTTACAAGTCTGCAGGGCACGTTTTGTGATATTCCATATAATCCATTGTTTGGTGTACAGTTTGAACCCTTAATTAATACCAAGCTTGCAGAGTATTACGCTGTCATGCTGTTTTGAAACAATAGCTGTAAGTCTAAAAGAGCCATGAGATTAAGTACTATCATGCAGGATCTCATGGTGAGTTGGGGAGAGGAGAATGTCCCATACAGACTCAATGTCGTATAGTGCAGCAGCCAGGACTGGACTGGTAATCTGGCATACAGGGCATTTTCCCAGTGGGCCGACAGTCCTCAGGGGCCGATGTTGTTTTCCTGGGGATTGACCCTTTAGAGGGCGGAGGCCTGTTGTCGTACCTGTATAGTGTGTGCGCGTTTGCGTCTGTTTGTCAGTGGCTGTGTGTGTATTAGACATAGTTGGCAGGTGTAGAGAGGAAAAGTCCCAGTCAGACTCAATGTCATAGTGCAGTAGCAGAAGCAGAAACGCTCGCCATCCCTTCAAACACCCTCATCCCTCATCAATTTTCACTGCACGCTGCATTTGGAGAGTAATTAGCGTCCATCTTCGAAGCAAACACCAGGCTTTATACAGTACAGAAGGTCTGCTCAGCATCCGTCTCACTGCATCATTGATTTCCCCACATAATCATCAACAACATTGATTTCATAAACAAGGGGAAATATTGCCCTTTTAGTGGTGGAGGAAGATGTGCAGTTAAAGTAACAATTGTGTTTTAGATGATCACAACAGCAGTTTCCATCAGTAGCGTCCTTTCATATGAACCTAATGTACTATAACTGGCTTTGTCAATGTGCTATTGGCCGTCTGAGATTTCTTTGCAAATCATGGTACTGAAAAGCATTCTGCTGCTTTAGCAATAAACGTTAACTTCCTTTACATTTAACTACTCAATAGCCCCCATAAGACCATGCTGAAACAATGTACTGTGTGTGCATTGTCCACTATTGAGACATTAACATTTATTCAAGATATGCCGAAAAGAAATACAATTGTTTTCAGTTGGTTACTAGAACTACAAATGTAATATTTCACTGACATCTTGATATTCTCCCAAACAGTAGGCTACTTGCTGAGTTGATGTAAACATAAAGGAAAGACTTGCTTGTGTTGTTTTTCTAATCCATCAAGTCATTATGCCCCCAGAGGAGCTTCATGCTGATGCATAATATTGACTTTGACATTCCCCTTCCCTTTCCCAGACAGCTTTACGGTTTTGTGAAATGTACACGGTTTGGTGAATGAACCTTTTAACGTTACCTCATGGTTGCAGACCAAACACATACTGCAGGAAAAATATCATCAGATGGTATCGGAAATACCATTGTAGCCACAGTTTGGGGAATAAACCTTTTAATATTATCTCAATGTTTTAGAACAGTTGTAATGCTCTGTTGCCATTGTAGTCACAGTTTGGTGAATGAGCCTTGTAACTATTGTTTCACAGTAGGCATGTAAGAAATATCAAAAAATGCAATTGTAGCACTGCAGGAAAGCTGTGATGGTTTGTCCACTGATGCAAGGGCTGGACTGGTAATCTGGCATACAGGGCATTTTCCCAGTGGGCCCACTGTCATCAGGGGCCAATGCTGTTTGTTTTTCATTAGTCTGTTTGCTTCAAATTTTCCCTTAGAGATGGGCCCACAATTTAGATGGGGCAGCGCATCAGTCCATCCTTCATATACATACATTGAACTGAGCCTATCATAATTGTAGTGGGATGGGGTTGAGGGGCTTGTCCATGTTAAAAAAGAAATGCCCAAGCCGGATTGTGTCCCCAGTCCAGCCCTGACTGATGCACTGCAGTAGCCACAGCTCCAACTCTTCATCTCAGGCCTTGCCCTCACTTTTGCATTACCCATTCTGTCTCCACATCGCATCGCGCCTCTCTCTCCCTCTCACTCAACCACAACTCCATTATGCCGGAGCTGGCGGAGACACACACTGCCAAGGTCAGCGTTTAAAGTACTGTGACTCAGAGACAGAGTTTGTCCATCTCCATTTATACATATTAATCATAAGTTTTTTGTCTGCTGGAATTTGCTGGCGTTTTCAAACTACCCTAGGTGCTACATTCTCGTCATCAGCAGTACAAATGTTTAAACAGGAACATTTATTCATTTGAAAATATAAAATTGAATTGGTTCAAACAAATATCATGAGAGCTTATAATGCATTCCATCCGAAGTGGGTATTTAAAGGTACACTGCAGGAAATGGTCAAAAAAGGTACTGCAACTGCTCATTGAAACTGGGTTGCCTATTGCCAAATTTGTCCTTTTTATGAAAGTTTACAAAGAAGTAAGCTAGTATTGTCTAGTATGGCCCAAGTCATTTCTGCAGCTAAAAATGGCTATTTCTGGAAATTCAAAACGACGGACCATGGAGAAGATCTTCCTTTTCAGGTATGAAAGGTACAATTTTTCCAGTCATAATGAATAGGCCTACTTAGAGTTTGATGGCGGTGGCAAGTATTCATGAAAAAGGTCACATTAGTGAATGGGTAGCATGAATTCTGGAAATAAACAACAAAAAATCTCACACAGTGTACCTTTAATCACATATTTTATATACTGTAATTTAGGTGCACTTATATGGCTTATACATTTCGCTTATATATATAGTATATATGGCGGCTATACAGATACATTGTGTGCCGAAATGTTCTATGTGATTCCAGTTCAAAGGAGTTCCATCAAAGAAATAAATAATTTCCCCAACTGACTTACATGGCTGCCTGCCCTTGGCCCATCTATTAAAGGCAGGCCCAAAGCTTAATCTCAGCACCTATTATCACTGCTCTCCTCTCCCCTGAGGAAATCTGCCCAGCCCGGAGGTTTCCTGCACTAAAAAGACAAAGCAGAGGAGAGGGAGATGTCCAATTCCTTCCTGAGAAAAAGCCCATGCAGCCCCAACATTAACTCAGGGGCATTCACTTTCTCACCTTCACGATCAGTTCATTTAGAAATCTGACCATTATCTTGAGCACTTCGGCTCTCTACTCCTCTTTTTGCCCATGGGTCTCCTATCTAAATCAGTTGGGTCTAAATCATGGGTCTCCTATCTAAATCAGTTGTTCCAGCGCTTAATTGTGATCAATGGATTTAAAAAGGCTAAAGTAGCTCAGGAGAACTTTCATCTCATCGCAGCTGGGGAATTCTCCAAATAGATAAAAGTTTCTTTAAGAGAGGCTGGAAAAACTTCTGGATAATGTCAGCTCTAGAAGTCATTAAAGCTGTATCACACCAAATATAATAGATTTCACCTAATGTATTATGGAGAGTAACATTGTACTTGCTGTATCTTGCTAGTGAGGAAATACCAATGCCCAGAAATACTTTACATGGTTTAAATTCAAAATTAATATATTTTGATGTCTGTTTTATTCATTCCGCATGTGGACCTTTAATTTAGTCTCAGATAAAAGTTGGATATTTATATGGCAATAGTTTTACTGGAGCAAAAACTATGATGAGAGAGAAACTGAGAGCAAAAGACAAATGCACCAGACACCACTGTCCGTATTGTAAGGTAGTTAGTTGCCCCTATCTAACTCCTCACTTTTATGTATGCATTAACGTGTCAGTATGAGTGTACGAACTAAATGTATGCATGTCTGTAGGGAGAGAACACAGCGTTTACCTCTGGTCCGAGCGTTCACGCGACAGCTGGGCCACCACAATCTCCAGGCCCTCGGTAGGCGACCAATGCAAGCCCAGCGCTTCTTCTCATGCGCTCCTCTTCAGTGTTCAGAGTTTGTGAGGAAAGCCCCACGTATAGTCCTTAAAATCCAAAAGTCTTCAACTGGGTGTGCGAGACAGTCTCTAAATATCCGGTGAGTCCTAACAAACCTCTTGGCAGGTGTTTTCTCCAATTGCCTGCTCACGGCCTAGCAGGCCCGGCGGCTAGCACGCGAGAGCCACCTCTCCTGAGGTCTCGCTCCGGAAGTCCCCCCGTGACCTCTGAACCCCTACCTTTTATAGGTAACCAGTTGCGTCTCCCCCGTGTGATGTGGATATGATAGTGGGCTGTACTGTTCTGTGCACCTACTGACCCTTTACATCGTAACAGTCTTTCCCCCCTCAAACCATGTTTTTTAATAAAAAAAAACATTTATCTTTTATACCTCTCTTTTTTTATATACATTTTCTCATCTTTTATCCTTTTTTTTTCAACTCTACACGTTTTCCTCTTTTCTAAAATCAAATACATATTATTTACATCATTTTCTAAAACTCACCGACCAAACAGACATAATGGACGCCAAAACACATGTCAAAACCAAAAGTCAAAAGGCACCCCGGCAGCTCACAGGACAGTCCTCAAAAATAGTAATTATGGCCAGTAATCATAGCTACTGAAGTCTCAAGTCACCCCAAAGACCCACCAAAGTATGCCATGGTCGTGCCTGGCACCAGGCTTCGGTATGCCGCCTAGCAGGTAACGCCAAGCCCGATGCATAATGGCCTGACTATACACCGGAAGCACTAGGCCCCAGCCAAACCATCTCTGACCATTACCCCCCAACTCAGCCAAGAGGGTCCACTCCTCAACCACTGCACAAGACCACCACGAGAGCCTGCGTGGGTGCCACACCACAAACACTGCTCCCTTAGCTTGCTGCTCAACAGGCACATGACGCAGGTTCCCTTCCAGTTCCTCGTCGTCATCAGCACCATTAACAGGTGAATCAAGAGCTGCCCCTCTTAACTTCACAGGTTCATTGTCCTTCTGAGTATCACAAACATCCGATTCACAAAAAGCAAAGACAGTATCACAAAGGGCCACAATTTCACTGCCTCTCTTCTGAACATTACCAAGCACTTCGGCTTCCCCAAAGGCACAAAAAGCATCACAAAGTTCACTGTCCTTGTCCTGGACATCCCCAAGATCATCAGTTTCACCAAAGGCCAGAAACGTATTGCACAAACTAATCGTGTCCAGATCAGAGTCTTCAAAGCCCTTCGTCACCTCGCTGACACTAGGGGCCCTGCTCTGCAAATCAGACAAAATATTCAGGCCGCGATTGTCATCCATATGATCAGCTACGCCAGCCCCAATAACATTGACATCGTTGCTAAAAGGCTCCCTTGAAGTTACATAGGCAAACAACGTATCAGCCAACTCCACTGTTTCACTGTCAGCCTCCTCGCAAACCTCTGTCGCATGCAAACGGCGCACCAGCTGTGCGGGAGAGCCCAAAGATAACACAGAATGTTTCTGAGGGAAAACTTTAACTCTCTCGCTGTCCAGCAGTTCATTCCGTTTCTGCATCCTTTCAATTTCTCGCCTCGTCCGCTCTACGCTTCGCTGCAATTGGAGCCCTATCTCGCGCCAGTCGTAAAGTCTTCACGAAAAAAATGGGGGAATTTCTGGGGGAAATTGTGTACAAGGACGTGGTGAATTCACGATATTGCCCGTGTTTCGTGGTTGATTTACGGTTTCAGTCTCGTGGTTGATTTACGATATGCATTGAAAACTACGTGGTTGATTTACGATATGCATGCGTTGGCATTTGCGCATCGCTTGAATTCCGGTGCATATAACAAAAGCTGCCACACCGGCCGCCTCCCGATTTAAAACACAGCTGATAGCCTGATTACACTCATGCCCGTAGCCCTACTCCACACCGCTGATAGCCTGATTACACTTCATTTTATTATTGCCCGTGTTTCGTGGTTGATTTAAGATTTAAGATTTGGCATTTGAAAACTACGTGGTTGATTTACGATATGCATGCATGTAGTCTACAACTTCTGTTTAAAATGACACGGGGAGACTCATGCCCGTAGCCCTACTCCACACCGCTGATAGCCACACCGGCCGCCTCCCGATTTAAAACACAGCTGATAGCCTGATTACACTCATGCCCGTAGCCCTACTCCACACCGCTGATAGCCTGATTACACTTCATTTTATTATTGCCCGTGTTTCGTGGTTGATTTAAGATTTAAGATTTGGCATTTGAAAACTACGTGGTTGATTTACGATATGCATGCATGTAGTCTACAACTTCTGTTTAAAATGACACGGGGAGACTCATGCCCGTAGCCCTACTCCACACCGCTGATAGCCTGATTACACTTCATTTTATTATTGCCCGTGTTTCGTGGTTGATTTAAGATTTAAGATTTGGCATTTGAAAACTACGTGGTTGATTTACGATATGCATGCATGTAGTCTACAACTTCTGTTTAAAATGACACGGGGAGGGAGTGACATAAGCCGCCTCCGGATTTAAAACACCGCTGGTAATTACACTCCTGCCCGTAGGCTATCTTTGAATTTACATGAAGCCGCCCACCGGCGATTTGAAGCCACGGGTAGGACTACTGCGACAGAAGATTTGAGTCTCGTGGTTGATTTACGATAGGCCTATGCATGCGTTGGCATTTGAAAACTACGTGGTTGATTTACGATATGCATGTAGTCTACAACTTCTGTTTAAAATTACACGGGGAGGGAGTGACATAAGCCGCCTCCGGATTTAAAACACCGCTGGTAATTACACTCCTGCCCGTAGGCTATCTTTGAATTTACATGAAGCCGCCCACCGGCGATTTGAAGCCACGGGTAGGACTACTGCGACAGGGCGGTGGGTTAGGGTGCGGGGTTGTCCACCCGAAGTCCGGACAGATGGTCACCCTATGATCATGCCCAGACGTTGATGCTCCACTGATGGTGATGCACGCACCACTCCTATTCACCTTTTCTCTGAAAGATGCTGATGCTGATGTAGGCCTAGTCACCACATTGACCAGTGGTTTTCAAAGTGTGTGTGTGTGTGTGTGTGTGTGTGTGTGTGGGGGGGGGGGGGGGGTCACAAAGTGTTGATTACTGTATTATTTTATGTGTTCTTTCTATCTATGGGGTTGTAGGTTTTAATCCCACCCTAACCTCTCCCTACACCTCCATCCATGGCTGAAGTGCCGTTGAGCAGGACACCTAACCCCAAGCATTGCTAGAGGGACTTTAACCTTGAAAAGTAATACCGGCAATTCATAATGTAATGTTTAAGCCTTTAAATGGGATAGAAGAATTGACTATGAATATTAGGCTATTAAAGACACACTATACATTTCATATGCAAGAACCTACCAAGTAAAGAAACTCACACGAGAGGCATGTTCAAACATTCAAGTATTTATTTACAACACAAACATACACATGCAGCAGTGGAACAAAACAAAAAAAAGTCCCCCCCCCCCCACACACACACACACACATACACACACACAGCACATTCCACTGGCTGAATAACTCACAGCAATCACTTAGTTCTTGGTGGAATGGCAATAGCTTAACAGAGTTTTTTAACAGTTTAATTTAAATGTTGTGTTTTCTGTCCTGGGTGCTACTGAGGGCATGAATGCCAGTGCTGCTGCTGGGGGTGACATGGATGGCACTGCTGCTGCACTGGAGATCAGGATGGAGGAGACAGAGGAGAGCAGGACAGAGAGAGGCTGTTGGTGTGTTGGAGAAAGCAGGAGAAAGGAGACAGCTGCGGGTGTCTTGGAGGAGATGATGGAGGGAATAGGGATAATAAGTAAATATACAGCAGTTATAACTTCATGCTGTCTAATGTTCCTTGTGTCAATATCATTTTAAGAAATGTCCCATTTAAAGAAACACTTACAAAAATGCAGACAAGTGAGAAATGTACTCACTTCTTTTATATACATACTACAGTAATTACAGAAGATATCAAACATTGGTATTCAAAGTATTCTTTCAAAACACTTACCAAGGAATGATGATTGATGATTCCAAACCGTCTCAGATTAAAGAACTAGAAAGATGACAAAGACAGAAAATGGATTAGGGAAAGATTAGTAGCTAAGGGATACATTAGCATGCCCCTTCACACTCTGTGAGGTAAAACAAAGTAAGTTGGACATTGTGTTTTTCCCATGCAATGTTTGTTTCTCTACACCGTACCTACACTCCGTTTCTTCCTCATCACTGGTGTATGAGAAATCACTGCTGTGTACATCGTCCTCATTCCCGTCATCTCCCTGCCCTTCCTCACAAGATGGCCTATTGGTCCCCTGTGGGCTTAAAACAGCCCTGTAGCTTGCCACAGCAGAAAGATGGACGATTGTCAGGTCATGAAGCCGTCTTCGACAGAAGGCAGAAAGGCCCTCATTTTGTGACTCTGCAGATGCAACATCAAAAATACGACGACAAACACATGGCATGTCAGAATACAACCTCCAAGTTGAACAGTGCAGATAAATGTCAAAGAAAGCAAAATTCTCATTTTTTTATTTGATGGTACATATACAGTAGGTTTGACAATTGCAACTTACCTGCCGATGACATCTTTGCTTCTAGACAAGACATCAATCTTTTCAGTGATGTAGTGTGCTGTTCCATCTCCTTCACGAGGATGCCTTTCTCTTCTTCCAAGCGCTTCCTGCGCATCGAGGCCACAAAGTAGGCATGCTTGTCCTCAAGTCTGACTGAAAGGCAAAGAGTAGAGTAGAGTAGAGTACAGACATATTAACAGCATTGTTGTTTCCTTACAAGTGTGAAAAAGTACTAGTAAATTAATCCAGTTTCTGTTGTTTGAATACTAATTAGATGGGCCTGTAACACCCTTGATGGCCCCCACCCCCTGTCACTTTTCCATGTGGTAATTGTCAGTATGTAATTGAAAACTGGCAGTTTCAAGATTTGTAATGGTGTCACTTAAATGTTTGAATGACAAAAAAAAACACTTGAGTAGCCTAAAACAGAATAAATGAACAATTCTCTTACCACTCCCCTGCACATCCCAAGGCCAAAAAACAGCTGGTCCATCTCCTGACAATGATCGCTCCACGGTTCCAATGTCGATTGTCGTTGTTGGCGATGCACTGTTGAAGGTGGCAATGTCTTTAAGAAGCCTGTTCTTAACAACAGTCATCTCGCTCCGCAGACGATGACGCAACTGACCACTGTCTGGAAAACAATCAGAAAATACAAGGACTGAGAGGTTATGCGTAAGCTGCACTAACTAAAAAATCCTGAAATACTTTCTATGGACATTACAAAGATACCATTCTTTCGGTACAGAGCTTGCTTCCTCTGTCGAAGGTTAAGATAGCGGCCCTCTATGTCCTGCTGCAGCTTCAAAGGGCGTGTTCTTACTGTGAATATAAAGACAAACCTGTGAGTTGTCAAAAGTCAATGAATCTGCCAAAACTGTAGCTGGTAAATGTAAGACATTAACATTAGCTCAAGATGAAATGAAATACAATACAGGCTGCCGTTTTCACACCATCATTTCAGTGAAGAGTTTGGAGGATCCAATTTAGGAGGAAAGAAGTATGGGAGAACAGAAAATAATAATAGCTGCATTTACCGCGGGTTGCCCATTCCTGCACTTCAGCAACCCATGCAGCTCCATCAGTGCAGGCCAGATCCTCCTTTTTCTGCTGCTCTTCCTTCTCAGCTTCCGTCAGCATCTTGCATGTCTGGAAAAAGCAATACAAAAATACAAAAAGATACAAAAAACATCCATGAAGGCTGTAGTGCAGTGCAACAGTACCACAGAAGTGTTTCACAAGCAATGTTGCAGCAAAAAAAGACAGCCTCAATGACTGTGAAATGACGGCCTTACCTTGGCATGACTGAAACAGAGAAATCACACACTTACAGGTGTAATGTTTGTTTAACAAAAGACATCACTGTTCGGGGTGTGTGCGTGTGTGTGTGTGGGGGGGGGGGGTGTTAATGACACATTCCATTAACACAGGAGGGTGTTAACAACAGTTGAAGAATTCAGATGCAAAACCCCCTAACTCCATTTCTGAAGACATGCACTTCTATATTTTTAGGGAACCCTGTTGTTGGTTTGGTTTACATTCATATACTTGATAATACATATCAATAGTTATATTACATAAATAAAATTTTAAAAATAGCAAATTTGATAGCTTTGTATTAAATAAAAATGAATTAAGATTATTTTCTGAAAAGGCACTTAGGGGGTTTTGCATCTGAACTCTTCAGTTGCAAGTCTGACTCAGGGAATGGTAAAATGATGGTTTAAATGTTGCAGTTCCTCTGTTCACATATTTGACGAAATTGTAATCAAGATTCATGTCCTTGCAGCTGGAGAAGCTCTATGCAGTGGGGTTCAAGGTATGTCTGCTGGTACAGAGGGGCCAAAAGCCAGCCACAATTATGACCCCCAGGTCTGTCATTGGCGCAGCAGGGAGAAAAGGCATGGATTTGATCACCTCAATGTTTAGCTCCGTTTGCCAAGGTGAGAAGAGTTACACTGTGACACATGGTGTGTGCACTATCCCAAATCAGAGACAGTTTGGATAGCTGCACTGATTCTAAATAAGTAGAGTAGCCTTATTGATCCTGAAAGAAATTAAGTTATACAGAAGCTTACACAGACATGGTATTAACAAACATACAATGACAAATGACAACCTGCAACATGTTCCATACTGACATATTTTCAGTGCCTGTTGGATGATGAATGTACTATGTTTAACACTTTATCACATAGTAAACATTGTTGTCTATCTAACATCTACAGACTGGCAGAAGGACGATGTGGTCACCCTCAACCTCGAAGAGGTACCGCAGCAGGCCCCAGAGCAGGTGCTCGGGGAAGAGGTGATGGCCGAGGAAGAGCAGGTGGCAGAGGGAGAGGAGGTGATGGCCGAGGAAGAGCAGGTGGCAGAGGGAGAGGAGGTGATGGCCGAGGAAGAGCAGGTGGCAGAGGGAGAGGAGGTGATGGCCGAGGAAGAGCAGGTGGCAGAGGGAGAGGAGGTGGTGACCGAGGAAGAGCAGGTGGCAGAGGGAGAGGAGGTGGTGACCGAGGAAGAGCAGGTGGCAGAGGAAGTGGAAGAGGCGGTGGTTGAAGTTGAAGAAGGGGAGCAGGAGAAGGAAGTGGTGCAGATGCAGGAGAAAGCAGAGGAGAGACAAGGTATCTAGCTATTATAGTGCAGTAACGTATCAATGTAGGAATTGTAAGCTAGCATATACGTATTTTACTGTGTTAACCCCACTGTAGGCCTGGAGAAGGCAACAGTCGCATACATTTCATATGTTGTATGTTATCTGTGAAATCTAATTGTGTTGACATATGCTACAATTTGAGTAAATACTTGTTTATATCAAATCATGTAGGCAAAAGAAGAGTTGCCGGCCTGGTGAGAAAACAACGAGGTAAGCGCAAATGACTACATAATAAATCACTTAAGTGTGCATGTGTTAACCAGTAGTGAACCAGTGGTCTCTCAAACCAGTGGTCTCTCAATTAAATATTGTTACCGGAGTAATAAGTAACTTATTTGTCCCTTTTCTGTTATCAGCGTGCCAGTACCACCAGGCCGAAACATACCCCATTGCTGGGGTTTTGAAAGAAAGAACAAGGAGGGTAAGACATGCTTATTGCATATGAAAAGTACAGTAGAAATAATAAACTGGTGTTAACGTTAGGGGAAAATATAATTGGTACGGGGTTGCCTCTCACTTATTAACAAGTAAATCATTCAAAATTATACCATGTTTGAACAATGTATGGATCTATACAAGTGAATGGTGCATTTTACGGAATAAAGACAAGTCATGTAATGGTAATTGCAGTGTATACACACTTTTACAAACTACAAATTACATAATTGTATTCCCTTCACAGGGAGTGTTCCAAAGACTTCTGAAATGGGAACCATGCCCAGAATGGTAAGTACTACACAGCAAATTACTGTTACGATAGCACTTGTACCCTACTTGTGACCTAGTTAATGAACTGTTAACAAACTCTTTTTCAGCGGGAAGGATTTCGCTCCAACCTGGCAGACAGTTTAAGGTAATTATGTTGCATGTTTCATTGATGTTACATCTACAGTATCCAAGGCTTTGAACCAGATTTTTTTTCTTTACTACTTACACTATGTATGTACATGTCACTATGTATGTACGAGTACAACTTGAAAACTAAACTAAAAATAAACCTCAACATCAATCACAGTCATTTAAAGGGACATAATTAACCATTATCAACTGGTCACAATTAATTTTGTTTACAGTTTTGTTTCAAATGTTGAGAAATGAAACTGGTGCTCCTCTTCCTGCAAAATGGCAACGTTTAAAATGTGTGAAATAGTAGCAGTGTGTTGAGTAACAGCTCTAAGTGCACTTAATGGCTGAAAGCGACCGGGTGTCATAACAACCTTACTTGCAAATGGGTGAGCGACTTGCAAATTACTGTGTTGACATGAATGGCCCAGCTACACCAGTATTTTCCAGCGGAAAAGGCCAGATTCCCTGCTGTCATGTTGCTGTCTCCACATATATATTCACATGCAATTGTGGTACAAATTAACAATTATAGATTTGGTAGAAATGAAAAACTACAGAGCTGTCTAATGTTTACAATTCTCTCTCTCAGTGACCTCAAAGCTCCCCAGCACTCGCCATGAAGGGAGGCACCATGACGCTGGCCTGATTATCATCGACATTCAAATCTATTTCCAGAATTCATGCTGCCCTTTCACTAATGTTACCTTTTTCATGAGTACACAACCACCATCAAATTCTAAGTATTCATTATGACTGGAAAAATTGCACTTTTCATACATGAAAAAGGGATCTTCAACATAGTCCGCCATTTTGAATTTCCAAAAATAGCCACTTTCAGCTGCAAAAATGACTGCACTCGGACCATACTAGAAAATATTTGTTTATTACTTAGTACACTTTCATGTAAAGACCAAATTTGGCAATATGCAGCCCAGTTTCAATGAGCAGCATAGTTGCAGTACCTTTTTTGACCATTTCCTGCACAGTGTCCCTTTAACATTTACCAACTACTTTACTCCAGACCTGATTCACAAGGAGGGCTCAGTCTGGCTACCGTGAGGCACATTTTAGTTGTTTTTGTGTTGATTTCTTTTGTTTTTATTACTATCATTATAGTGTTATTATTATTATTATTCAAAGCTTATTTTGTTTTTTTGTGTGTGATTTTTTTAAACAATGCACCTGCCCCCCAAAATCTGTGCACGCGCATGTGTGTGTGTGTGTGTGTGTGTGTGTGTGTGTGTGTGTGTGTGTGTGTGTGTGTGTGTGTAAGGCACATTTTAGTTGTTTTTGTGTTGATTTCTTTTGTTTTTATTACTATCATTATAGTGTTATTATTATTATTATTCAAAGCTTATTTGTTTTTTTGTGTGTTTTTTTTAAACAATGCACCTGCCCCCCAAAATCTGTGCACGCGCATGTGTGTGTGTGTGTGTGTGTGTGTGTGTGTGTGTGTGTGTGTGTGTGTGTGTGTGTAAGGCACATTTTAGTTGTTTTTGTGTTGATTTCTTTTGTTTTTATTACTATCATTATAGTGTTATTATTATTATTATTCAAAGCTTATTTGTTTTTTTGTGTGTGTTTTTTTTAAACAATGCACCTGCCCCCCAAAATCTGTGCACGCGCATGTGTGTGTGTGTGTGTGTGTGTGTGTGTGTGTAAATAAATACTGTAAATAAATACTTGAAATCGTGTGAGTTTCTTCTATAATATCAGTGGTAAATGCACATTAAATGTTAGTGTATACCGTGTCTGTAATAATCCTGGTCAATTCTTCTGGATGGAGATGTAGTGAGGTATCAAACCTACCTATACAATAATAGTCCCATTGAAAATACCGCCCATTGAAAATGAATGGGAGCTCTTGCACCATTCTAGAGTGCCTTATAATAATACAGTAAGAGTAGTGTTAAGAGAGACCATTTAATCAACACTTTGTGACACACACACTTTGAAAACCACTGGGCAAGGTGGTGACTAGGCCTACATCAGCATCTTTCAGAGAAAAGGTGAGTAGGAGTGGTGCATCAGCATCAGTAGCATCAGCGTCTGGGACCCACCGCCCTGACGCAGTAGGCTACATATGCATGTGGATACGGATACGGGCAGGAGTGTAAATTCAAAGATAGCCTACGGGCAGGAGTGTAGCCTAATCACCAGCGGTGTTTTAAATCGGTGGGCGGCTTCATGTCACTCCCCGTGTCATTTTAAACAGAAGGTGGAAATCAGGAAGATGCGCTGCCATTCATCAGCTGCCAAAACACGTTTTAGTTGTAGACTACATGCATGCATATCGTAAATCAACCACGTAGTTTTCAAATGCCAACGCATTCATATCGTAAATCCACCACGAGACTCAAATCTTAAATCAACCACGAAACACGGGCAATAATAAAATGTTTTCGCTTTTCATTGCACCTAACTCCTCACTCCGATATTTTCATTGCACCTACCTCCGCATTCCAATAAAGAAGGCACGAGGGGCTACTTATTTATTCAATCGTTATTTTATTTTATTTTTACTGGGAAGGAGTAGGCCTACGGGCATGAGTGTAATCAGGCTATCAGCGGTGTTTTAAATCGGGAGGCGGCCGGTTCTGTCATGGCTACAGTGCATTTGATGTAGGCTACTTTGATCAAAGGAATGTATCTGCAGTGTTCTGTCGCGGCCGGTGTGGCAGCTTTTGTGATATGCACCGGAATTCTCATCAAGCGATGTGGGACAAATGTATGGCAGGAACCGATATCGATATGCACCGGAATTCGGCTATATTTGATTTACCCCACTGTACGGCAGGAACCGAATTGTTACACAGGTAGGCTATATTTGATTTACCCCACTGTACGGCAGGAACCGAATTGTTACACAGGTAGGCTATATTTGATTTACCCCACTGTACCCTGTACAAGGCGGATGAGAATTCCGGTGCATATCACAAAATTGTTACACAGGTAGGCCATATTTGATTTACCCCACTGTACGGCAGGAACCGAATTGTTACACAGGTAGGCTATATTTGATTTACCCCACTGTACCCTGTACAAGGCGGATGAGAATTCCGGTGCATATCACAAAAGCTGCCGTTCCCTGGTTCTGGTTCTGTCGCGGCCGGTCCCCGCCCCTGTGCAAAAATGCCAACGCAAATGCCAACGCATGCATATCGTAAATCAACCACGTAGTTTTCAATGCATATCGTAAATCAACCACGAGACTGAAACCGTAAATCAACCACGAAACACGGGCAATATCGTGAATTCACCACGTCCTTGTACACAATTTCCCCCAGAAATTCCCCCATTTTTTTCGTGAAGACTTTACGACTGGTGCGTGATACGGTTGGCAATTGTACCATTTCTTCGTCATGTAATTGTATGGCCTCTGACTCTTTATCACTTGCTTCTACCCCAAGCCACATTAACAACACATCCATGAGCTCAGGTTTCCTTGCCTCAAGTGATACCTTTACCCCACAAAAGTCAACTACTGCGCGGACATCTGGTTTCGGAAGACTCAGCAACCGAAGTCGCGTCACCTTCTCTGACAAAAACGTTTCCGCATCAAATCTCGACATTTTCCTACGTCCTCTCTACCCACTCCAATCAAAAGAATGAAAATACCAGCGCGGCAACAGCAAATTACGCAGCAGAACCATACAGCAGACTTACCCCTGAAACATGAACGAACACAGCTAACTCATTGCTTAGCCCCCAGATGCCAGCTCTACTCTCGTTCACATTATTACGGCTCGAGCCCCCTTTACACTGTCAAACAAACGAAGCACAGCACATCATCCCAGCTCACGGTCCCAGCTAGCTAGCTAATTAGCACTCTGACAGCGCACGTCAAACCCAAAACATTCCATGAACCAATAAACACCCCGGCTCGTTATCTAGTTTCAATCCCGGACGAGCCCCCACATGTAAGGTAGTTAGTTGCCCCTATCTAACTCCTCACTTTTATGTATGCATTAACGTGTCAGTATGAGTGTACGAACTAAATGTATGCATGTCTGTAGGGAGAGAACACAGCGTTTACCTCTGGTCCGAGCGTTCACGCGACAGCTGGGCCACCACAATCTCCAGGCCCTCGGTAGGCGACCAATGCAAGCCCAGCGCTTCTTCTCATGCGCTCCTCTTCAGTGTTCAGAGTTTGTGAGGAAAGCCCCACGTATAGTCCTTAAAATCCAAAAGTCTTCAACTGGGTGTGCGAGACAGTCTCTAAATATCCGGTGAGTCCTAACAAACCTCTCGGCAGGTGTTTTCTCCAATTGCCTGCTCACGGCCTAGCAGGCCCGGCGGCTAGCACGCGAGAGCCACCTCTCCTGAGGTCTCGCTCCGGAAGTCTTCCCGTGACCTCTGAACCCCTACCTTTTATAGGTAACCAGTTGTGTCTCCCCCGTGTGATGTGGATATGATAGTGGGCTGTACTGTTCTGTGCACCTACTGACCCTTTACATCGTAACAGTATACTTTAAAATGTCACACAAATAGAAGACCATTTTGTCAGCCCAGTTGTGACCTTAGGACATAAAATCATAGATCATTTTGATCACATCTGCAGCCAAAGAAGAGCAGTTGAATGGTGCCTTTGGGGAGATCTCATCTGTGGCAGGCTCCCTTAAGAGTATCTGACATCTGTGCTAAAGCAGAGCCCGCTGAATGACTGTCAGATTGCCATCTGTGTGTGTGTGTGTGTGTGTGTGTGTGTGTGTGTGTGTGTGTGTGTGTGTGTGTGTGTGTGTGTGTGTGTGTGTGTGTGTGTGTGTGTGTGTGTGTGTGTGTGTGTGTCTGTCCATGCCTGCATGCGGGTGTGTGTGTGTGTGAGTGTGCGTGTGTGTGTGTGGCTAGAGCCTCATCGAAGAGCTCATCTTTTGAAGTTACAGCACGGCAGGGACAAGCCATCTAAAAGATGATTAGATTCTGTAGTTCTCCATTGAGCTTACATGAACTTAACGCACACTCCTTATAGCAAAGTTTAGTAGAGTACAGAGAGTACACAGAGTTTAAAACTATCAAACTAATTAAAGTACCTAAAATTAAAAGAAGATCTGGCATTCACTGACGCTACAGGAGCAAAAGGTCTTCCCAGTGTGCATAAACGGCATAGTAATTATTTATATAACAAAATTAATCTTGCTGTCAATGAAGAGATAGCTGGACTATGCATGTAGTTGTTAAGTAGGCCTATGGTGTTAAAGAGACACTGTGTGAGATTTTTAGTTGTTTATTTCCAGAATTCATGCTGCCCATTCACTAATGTTACCTTTTTCATGAATATTTACCACTACCATGTGGTAAATAAAGAGTAAAGTCAAAGTGAAGTTAAAGTGAAGTTAAAGTAAAGTTACTTTAAGTAAAGTCATAAAGTATTCATTATGACTGGAAAAATTGCACTTTTCATACATGAAAAGGGGGATCTTCTCCATGGTCCGCCATTTTGAATTTCCAGAAATAGCCATTTTTAGCAGCAAAAATGACTGTACTTGGGCCATACTAGAAAATATTAGTTTATTACTTAGTAAACTATCATGAAAAGGTCAAATTTGGCAATAGGCGACACAGTTTCAATGAGCAGCATAGTTGCAGTACCTTTTTTGACCATTTCCTGCACAGTGTCCCTTTAAAATACAGGGAAGGGTAGTGTCTGTGCCTTTGACTTTTTGGGCCTTTCACTCAGTATGTAAGTCCAGAACAGTAAAGCAGGAGAGAAGAAAAAGAGGTACACATAAGACCTGAATGCAGTTCAGTGAAAACTGTATTGAACAAGCCGAATAAAAGAGTAAAAAGCCTCGGCAGAAGTGGGGTGGGATACACATGTCTTGGGTTCTAACACCAAACACCAAAATCTGCTTTTCGGCTTTTTCAATACAGTTAAAATACATTGTGCATGGGACTGAGTGAGTGTGATTCATTTCATTCATGCTCACATGACTCCTGTGCGCTTCTGAGGGATTGTAGCCCCCTTCGAGATTTATGACTCATACTTGGATGTAAATGTAGCCTTTTAATACGCAAATTACTTTTAATTTGCAGTGTCATCATACTGCACATAAATTGCTTGAATGCACTTTGAATTAACAGCGCATTAAACATGGGGCCCGAGGTGTCTTGGCTCTCCTAAAGGGCTGCCGTTTCCCTTGACGACGTGTTTGCATCTTCCCGTTGATTAACCTTCTCTGCTCTTACCTCTATGGCACACTCCCAGGGTGCACTGCACTCCTACTGTAAAGATGCTACCGAATACTCCCCTCAACTCCAAGCAGCATCTTATTGTTTTCGGAAATTCCAGAGGATATCCCTCCCCGCTGTTGCAAGGGAATTAGCCCAACACTACAAGAGAGAGGTGGGGGGAGTGGAGGAGGAGGTTTTGGAGTCTGTCTGTCACACGTTCTTATTTCTGCCTTCCTCCATAGAATCCAGCACACACAGGATAGTGCGAAAGGCATGCTGACAGACGGACTGATTGGAGAAAGACATTAAGAGCACTAGTGTGGTGGAAATGATTGCAGGCCGGAAGATGAATAGCTCCCATCCAGAGTCACTGGAAACGCCAGGAACACGGCAAAACTATGTTGTAATTTCCAAAATGCAATGAATACTTATCAGCGGGTACAGAAGGGCATTGAGTTGCGGATGAAAAGATTCGATTTTTTGCTGAAAAGAAAGTATTAAATTCAATACACTGTAACAAATTGGTACCCAACACCACACTGGCTCACATGAACAAAAGCTCTAGAAGTCACTCATAGCAGGGGCTCTGATAACCAGGGCAGGATGAAGATGGCCCGGGGCCCCCAGGCTACAGGTTGCTGGCAAATCCCCCCCCCCCCTCCAAAATAAAATAATAAAAATAATAATAAAAAATAAAAACAGACGGAGTCATATCTCCAACCCAAGAGGAGTATTAAAATTTAAAACTCTGAACCTGAACCTTAAAAACCTGACCCAGCATACTAAGTCATCAATATCGCATCTTGTAACATGTCTCCAATCATATTGCTTTCCCCATTTGGCCAACTGGGGCCCCTAGGCTGCAACCATGTCTAGCCTCTGCACCCTTTAATATTTTAAAATTCAAATCTTCACAGTTTGAAAGGCTGCAGGCCACACCTGATTGGTCAAATGTCATGATGTCACTATCTGTTTGAAAGCCTGATCTCTCCTGATAACACACTTGGTTGTACACCCTTGTAGAGCGGCATGGCAGGGACATTTGTAATAGGTGGTCACCCGCCCTATAAAGGGTTAATCTGGCCCCGCCGATATCAACGGTAAGTGAAGGCCACTCTATCCAACAGATCGTCTGACTGACAGGACCAGAGGTGCTGGTATTTACACCATATATCAGCAACGCTGCGACAAAATAACAAACAATTATTCACAGACATTCGTTCCCATTCAGCCAGTACTGGAATTCAATTTTACAGTTGAGTTAGAGCGATTGTATTCACATAGGCCTACGTATCTGTGAGTACAGAGAGAGACAAATGCTAATACAGTTACACACATTCATGACCATAAGCCACACATAGGCTCCACACACACACACACACACACACACACACACACACACACACACACACACACACACACACACACACACACACACACACACACACACACACATGGGCAGAGTTTTTGGATTGACTTAAGCAGAAGTTGAGCATACGGAGGAGAGTGGATGGAGGTATGGACCATGTCAGAAACCCAGAAAGCCAAGCAGATGGCACTTTGTTGCTTTTTTTCTATTTATACATCGCCCACATCAGTCATCACCTGTCATTGCAGCTGGCTCTGTCTCTTTCTGCCAGAAGATCCTTCATATTTCTCTTCCTCTTCTTCTTCAGCATCCTCTGTCCTCCCCATTGTCTCATGTCAAGGTGCTCCTACAGTAAGCAGGGCCGGAATAATGCAGACGCTAGATATGGCTGCAGCCTAAGGGGCCCCACCTGCCAGCGCCAGGGGGCCCTGATTGGCCAAAACTCTAAAATTGCACAATTGTGGCAAGATGCGATATTGAAAATTTAATCTATCGTGTTGAGTACAGTTAATACTCCTCTCCACAGTCAACAAACATGTTGTCCTTCATCCCTAGCTCATAATTATGATACTGTTTAATTGTGTCGCAAAATTTTTCTTCTGGGGGGTGGCATGGCAAGGACTCCATTTATTCTCTATCTCAAGACTCTGAAGGTCTCCTAATCAAAGGTCTCCTAAAGGGGCTATCAACCGACGTTAAGTGGATACCGGAAAAGAACCCGCCTGCTTTATCTCACTCTCATATACGATTCTCTGCTAGCGGCCCTGGGTCATCTTAATCTGGACCTCTACACAAGCTTCCTTTTTTGCCAGGTAGTCCACGTTTTATTGTTTTTCTTTTTTGTCTTTTTTCGACAACATGTACCTGTAGGTGCAGCCAGCACATAAATCAACTACTACGGCTCTTTGTCTGACTCTGGAGGAACCAAGGGGTGTGTTTCTCTAGCTTAACTGTAGCAACCTTTTGCCTTTTCATGTTTCTTCGTCCAAAAAGCTGTAGTGTAGCTTTCACACCATGCACTTGCAAACCCCAGAAAAATCCCCCAAGGAATATTCCTGTGAGTTACTAAAAGGAGAGGGAGGGTGTGTTTTTTGTGTGGCAAATGTGGGTTTTTTTTTTAACACTGACCTGATATGGTCACGGACACACTTGGGTGGAGCTGCCAGCTGTGTGTGTCAGTGGGGTATTGAGGGGCATTGTATCCAGCCCTGCAGCTGTGTGTGTGAGTGGGGTATTGAGGGTCATTGTATCCAGCCCTGCAGCTCTCTGGGCCCATATGACACACACAAGGGACCACCAGCTCACATTCTCCTGCACAGGTGAGGAGATCAGGGAAGACATGCATCGATCACGATGAGCCAAGAACAAGCCGTTAAAAGCATGAAACAATCTTCCCTCTGAAAATATCGCGAGGAACTAATGGCTGAACTCAATGGCCCTCATTTGTCAAAGCAGCATACGACGAGAATCATACGTACCTCCTGCGTATGTTCTTTCTCTACGACCAATTGGCATTTATCAAATCTCATCGTAAGCGCAGGAAAGATGAAATCGTACGACTGCTCTCAGACGGTGTACGCCGTTTTCAAGCTGGACTTGAGATGACTATGATCACCAACTTGAGCAGCAGTTGTAGCGCAACAACTCATTATCATAAATAGGCCTATGTGGCCTACATAATTAAAAAATGTTTTTACATTGTATATTTTGGCTATAAGCCAACCATAGGCCTATATTGAATTTGTGCACCCTTCCTGGGAGCGCTGCGTTAATTTGGCATATCAACAACTGCAAGAGACTTCTAATTTGTGATTTGATGTGTGAATATTTGTGCAATACACAGCCGCGTATTGGAATGTGCCTTCAGTCGTGAGATCAATGACCGACGTCCCTTCTTTTTAACAGCTGGGAGTTCATGCGCACATCAATCAATACTAGCCTACAGTAATAATCTCACGGTTGAGTTTCGACGTTTGATCGCACACAACTACTATCCGAATATACACCTGACACGTGTGTGTCCGATAACACTTTATAGTCGTCCATAGGTGGTAAAAGGGCTATCCCCTCGAAGGACTGGAGCGCAGGAGAGAAGCAGGGCGCACATGAGCGCGAGGAGAACAGCACACTTGACATGTAAAACTCTATTTCCCCAACAAATGGTTTGGGCACTGTTTGTTGGCCAGTTTCACGTAGGACCCTTTTCTTGACCTCGTTTACAAAAAAGGTTTATCATCATACAGTGAGTCCAATATGTATTTGATCCCTTGCTGATTTTGTTGGTTTGCCTACTAACAAAGACATGATCAGTCAATAAATGTTATGATAATATGTATTCTAATATGGAGAGACATAATATCAAAAAGAAAATCCAGAAATTAACTGAAGAGAATATATATTAATTTATTTCCATTTCATCGAGCAAAATAAGTATTTGATCCCCTGCCAACTGATTACAGTTCCGGGCCCACAGACCAGATGAGCACTTCCGATCAACTTGTCATCTGAATTAAAGACACCTGTACATACTAACATGCATAAAAGACACATTGAATCAGCAGAATCAGTCCATAGTATGAGTGAATCAGTCACACTCCAACCTCACCAGCATGGGAAAGACTAAAGACTGGTCAAATGATATCAGGGACACGATTTTAGACCTGAACAAAGATTAAATGGGCTGCAAAGTAACAAGAAAGAGACTGGGTATTAATGACCCAGCTGTTGATGCATTTCTTCCAAAATGTGAGGAATACAAAATGACTATCCATCAGCCTGTCTGGGGTTCTATACGAGATTTGACCTTTTGTAGGGATTTGATAATCATGAGAACAGAAAGAAATCACCCTAGAGCTGTACGAGATGACCTAGGTAATGATACCAAAGCTACTGGGACCAAAATCACTGAGAAAACTACTGGTAGCACTTAATGCCACAGAGGTTTAAAATCCTGTAGTGCACACATGGTACCTCTACTTCAGAAGGAACCTGTGCAGTCCCACTTGAGGTTTGCCAACGGACATCAGACTGGTTTAGGATATGATAAGGAGGTGCTGTAGTCAGATGAAACCAAAATCAAGCTGTTTGGCATTATCACAATTCAATGTGTTTTGAGAAAGAGTACTGCTGTCTATGATCCCAAGAACACCCTCCTCACCATCATGCATGAAAGTGGTATCATTAGGGTTTGAGGGTGTTTGTCTGGCCAAGGCACAGGACAACTTCATATCGTCAATGAATGGATGGAGGGAGACATGTAATGTGCAATCCTGAGTGCAAACGTCCTTCCCTCCACCACTACACTGAAGGGTGGGCCATTTTTGGTTCTCCCAACATGACAATACACAACATAGAGTCAAAGCAACGCAGGAGTGGCTCAATAAGAAGCATATTAAAGTCGTGAAGTGGCCTAGACAGTCTCCAAATATTAACCATATAGTAATTCTATGGAGAGAACTGAACCTCCCATTTGCCAAGCTACAGCCACAAACTATTAATGTTTTAGAGATAATGTGCAAAGAAAAATTGGCAAAAATATGTTCTACTATATGCACAAACATTGTCATCAACTAAAAGAAGCATCTGACCTCAGTGCTAGACAACTAGGGCTTTACCACAAAGCACTTTATCCTCTTTAGCTAGAGGGGTCAAATACTTATTGGCCTAAATTAAATACAAATAAATTAAAATATATTATTTTATGTTATTTTCTGGAATTTCTTTTTGATATTCTGTCTCTCCATGTTTGAATACATATTATCATAAATTTATAGACTGATCATGTCTTTAATAGTGGGCAAACCGGCAAAATCAGCAAGGGATCAAATACATATTGGACTCACTGTATATATATACTGTATAGCCTATATTTAAAATATCTTCATTAAAAAAATATCTTCATTATGTCAATCAAACATTTAATTGTAACCAACATTATTTGGAAATCAATCTCTACCCCTTCCATATTAAGAACCGAAACACTATTGACTACTGCTGTTGATTATTTCCACGTGTTATTTTGTTGTCTACCTCGCGTAAAGCCTAATTTCAAGCTGTCAATCAACCAGAAATGTGAATGTTTTAAGGGCGGGTTATACTTCCTGGCAGTGCCACGGAGTGAGCTTGTCGCAGCCATGAGTTCATTTTGATTCATGCCCTGTTTTGAAGCGCGGTCTGCGCGATGTCAAATTGCATTCAATACAAAGAGTAACCTAGACGTGTCGGTTGTTTTTTTAGCTTCACAGACTCGACGACAATGAAAATGAAACATTAAATCTTTATGTCACGTGCATTTTTGATCGCACTGGCAGCCACCGTGGTAGTTTGGAACAAAGAAGTGGCTCATTTGTCGAGGATAGGTCGCACGAAGTGGAATGTTTCCTCGACCTCGGAAACACTGTTCAACTGTCCAAATAACTTCAGCGTCGTAACTTGCAAGCGCATGTGTTGTCTTTGGTTCGTGTAAATAAATGAAACAACAAAAGCACGGGCAACTTATTTAATGAAGAGCTCACACAGTCCGTAGCCTGACGAAGGTTAGAACAAGGAAGTAGCTTGTTCTCGACTCGAGGACAGAGCAGGCTGGTCGAGAGGACCAATCAGAGACCTATTTCCTCTCCTTCCCGCCCTTCACTCCGTCGCTGTCTGCATCATTCCCTGCGTCGAGACACAATTTTGGGGAGGTGCGGTCTCCTTCCCGCCGTTTAAAAGAAGGTGTGATTATTAGTATGCTATTTTTATCCAACTGTTTATTCTTCTTATTGTTATTCGACCGTTTATTCTTATTATATTTTTTTATTCTACCACCCATCATAATGGCAAGACATCTTCGAAATAGAGAGTCCGTTCCAATGCCAAACTGTTCGGTTCGGTCCGAGGATGTGTGCTTGTACTGTCTAGCGCCACCAACAGGAAAATGGTAACTTTTGAAGCGTAGGTCCAATTTTCAAAAAGTTGGTATCCCTGGAATTCTTGGACCAAGGCGAATCCAACACACCCTATGACGTCATTTTCCGCCGAGATAGTTTTCCACCATTTTGAATTTTGTAAAAATCAATAAAAATGGTGCTCCGCCCACAATTTTTGGCGGATTGTCCCGACATTTTAACCAGGTAATCTTCAGACTGACATACACCTATACTGAAAGTGATTGAACCGTCTTTAAACAGTAGTAAATCGAATTTGGCGGCGAAGACTCCAGACAGGAAGTGAGCTCATATCTCGGCAAAGCCTACTCGTATCACAACGAAAATTAATAAACAATATCTTCACTATAGCCAGAGGCTACATACCGATTTTCGTGCAAATTGGACACTGGGGGGCGCCACAATTAGTGAAAATGTCTTTTAACTCAAATTGAAGTCACCAAACAGGAAGTTAGCTCATATCTCAGCAACGGTTACTTGTACTTGTACCCAATTTTATACACATAATCAGCACTATCTCCACAGAACACATAACGATTTTCGCGTAAATTCACCACTAGGGGGCGCTACAATAAGAAAAAAAATGTGTTTTTGCCCCTATTGGCCCGTATTGAGCTCAGATAATCAAAAGCTTGGTATCACTGGAATCCTTGGGTGAAGCCGAATCCAACGCATCCTGTCATATTTACTATTATGAATTTCCCGTCATTTGTTGCAAATGATGCTCCGCCCACAATTTTCGTCTGATCGTCCCTCCATTTTTATCAGACCACCATTGGACTATTCTGCATCTATGCTGTAATTGACAGAGCAATAGCTGAAAGCATCGGCGCACAGCAGCCGATCAAAATTGACAACAAAAACAAACAAACCTTGCAAACAGGAAGTTAGCTCATATCTCAGCAACGTCTTGACGTATCTGAACGAAATGTCTTACACATTATCTCCAGTACACCCAGAGGGTACCTACCGACTTTTGTGCAAATCGGCCACTGGGGGGCGCTACAGTTGGTGATAATGTGATTTGGTCAATATAGTAGATGCCAAACAGGAAGTTA
Organism: Engraulis encrasicolus; assembly: GCF_034702125.1. Lineage (NCBI taxonomy): Eukaryota > Metazoa > Chordata > Actinopteri > Clupeiformes > Engraulidae > Engraulis > Engraulis encrasicolus. The sequence goes on along the minus strand of NC_085873.1, from coordinate 33,018,374 downwards.
GCTCATATCTAGATGGTTAACTGTATGTTGTGTGTTGTACTGTAAGGGCAGCATATGCACAAAGGGCAATGCATGCATGAAGGGCAATGAATGCAAGATGGGCAAGCATACTCCAGCATTTTCTGTGAGGAAATGCAATCTAGTTCTAATTACGATGGTTTTCAGGCGCTGGAATTATCAACAGCCGCTCGATTGGAGATTGGAGAGGTACACATGTTTAGTAAATCTCACGTGAGCCTCGTCGTACGACGAGATCTGCGCTCATTTCTGTGATGGCTTCTACGTAGGTTTGATAAATGAGGGCCAGTGTCCATTGAAGTCTGTTCTGTTCTGTTCTGTTCTTTTCTGTTCATATCCCTGTTACTAGGGCGAGTTCACACAGTGTAAAGACGTGTAATGTGAAGGGATGTTTTTGATCTTCAAGACACTTTTTTTTCCCGGCCTGGCAGGCTCGGCCTCACGTGTCAGTCGCTCCAGGCAGCTACTATGTAATTGGCACAGCTCTTAAAGTGTGACTCAACCTGCTCTAATGAAGGTCCCCAAAGTTGCCACTCATTAGGCCTTAAGGTTGGATCTTTTTTTCCCCCCCTTAGGGCCAAAACATACCAAGGCGGAACGGAACGGTTGCGGGACGAACGCGGTCTTTCTGCTTAGTTTTGACAGGCGTGTTTTTCTCTTCCTTTCACACTGACAGCGTCGGCGTGCGCGGCCAGTCCTGTCCCCACAGCCAAAGCTAGCATGCTACTCTGCCATTCATTTGAATGAGACACTGCCGGTCGCCAGCGTGAAAAATACGCGAGTTCTATTTTCCAAATGCAGCGCGGGACGGAGCCGGCTCCCACGCCGCTGACGCTCGACTACCGCCGGTTGGTGTGTAAGGAGTAAGGACAGATATGTTTCAATGTATTTTCACCGACGCCGGTAAAAAACGCGCCCTGGTGTGTAAGACCCCTTATGCTCCTCTGCAGGGCTGAACTGGACTGGGATGGAAATATCATGCTGGGCATATTCAGCCAAAACCAGTCCGCTAGGAATTGAGAGAGACGATGGAGCCTGTAACAACATTTTTAGTCAATTACAGTAATATCAGTTTTTTTTTTTTTTTAAAAAGATGTCCTATGCAACTTTGACATAAACACACCGATATAAACAACTTTATAGCGGCCTCTAGTGGTTCTGCCGAAAAGCTGCATTTAACTAAATTAGACAGACATTGGCTTCGAGATTATATGCAAATTAAATTTCTTCGTCTTCTGTAATTAGCCAGATTCCCTTCCATACACTCAGCTCTCTCCACTTCTAAGGGGCTTTATCATATGTGCGATTCTCCCTCTTGCTTACGAGTTCGCTGCTTCGTCTATTCACTTCACACAACTGCAATCATGTTTGCACTTCCTTCAGATGGATATTATTTGATCCACTTGTTCCCGGCAGTCCCCGTCTTTATTTCACATTTCCAGTAACTATTGTACCTGTACATTAGAAGAATGAGGAGACAAAAGGCTATTGCTTATTTTGTTGTAATAATAAAGATTTCGAAGTCGAGGTGACAAGACCCGTTTTTATCTTGTGTGGTGTTGAAGGGAAAGTGGACATCCATAAGCCGGCTAGAGATCACGTTTTGTGTCCTCTTGATCGGCAACAACATATATTTTTAGCCTCGCTTGACTGATTGTCCTTTGACATCAGTAAAATGTGAGCCATCAGATTTCAACGTGTACACTTTTGTGTAGCTTTGTAAACTAAACGAGGTGGCGTGGGCTTTGAGAATGCTTAAATTCATAAATCCCAGTGCAGTGAATAAATGATAAAATCCACATCTTTGCTCTTTTAGCGTTCGGCTCTCTCCGTTTTGAAGCCCTTTTCCAATGTTCACACAAGCGATTTATTTGTCCAAACCTTTCATCTCAATTAGCTCATGATTTATTTGCAGTCACATTCGTTGTTTTCGCCGCATGCCAGCGTGATATTTTACAATCAGCTAGCCAGTAGCCTGTAGCTAGCTTTCAGCGAGCTGCTGCTGCTTAGTTTGCAAACGAAGGGGAATGGGTCTCGTTCCGCTCATACAGCATAGAAATCTAGACGCCCTAGCGGCCGCAAATTCCACAACAACAAAGCGGTGCCACCAGGCAAAACTGCAAGTGCTGTTTCGGAGCAGGACCAGGTGATGGTGATGGAAATATTGCCATTTTCGCCATAGCGGGTCAGTCAAGCAAAACTGAAATCATTACATAAAGGGGAAGGCCAGGCCAAAATCAACTAGCCCACCGAGCAAATGCCTTGTATGCCCTATTATATGGTCAATGCAGCCCTGCTGCTCTCTCTGTGGCACTTGAGTGCATTTTCAGAGGTATTTAAAGGAGGGCTGAGGGCAAAGCAGGGGGTGAAATGCCAAAATCACACCCACCACTTTCATCAATTAAAAACATTTGCAAATGATAACACTTGATGTTTCTCATTTAGAGATGGGTTTTTTTGCACTGTTTTCTCCCCGCTTCATTTGATTGCTTTCCCTGCCCCAACCAGGGGCAGGGGAGTGCACACTGCAGAAAGAATCATATCCTGCCAGGGCTGCAAGATATATACTCCAGAAGGGCTAAGACGCAAGCAAGAAGGATTATGAAAGACACCTTTCATCCCAGCCATTTCATGTTCGAAAGCTACCCTCAGGGAAACGAATGTGTCAAAGACAGTCTAATAAAGAGACAGAGCAGTTCAAAAAGTGCCCACAGGAATGAATGGGTGCAATTCGCTACGCTAATATGGCATATCCCACCTGTCCGGTAACAAGAGCCAATTGCTTGCTGAGCTGTGCTGTCACTTATCCAATCATCTCAACGCAACCTTTCACGATCTGCTCGAAGTCAATCGGCATGGGGGCCGCTAGGGGGGGAAAACTGGTACAGATTCCAAGGGCCCAAGCACTGATGGGGGCCCTTAAGGTGGCCTAGGCACTGAGAGGGGCCCTTAAGGGGGCCCAAAATTTGAATCTTTCATGGGGCCCAACATTTCTGGCAGCGCCCCTGTCAATCGGTATACCCAGAGAATCTGCTTCAGCCGGTCGGTTGCTGGTGACATGTGCAGCTCACATCGGGTAGCTACTCGCATGGGGTTGCAACAGAGTCCGCAGCCACTTGATCCCACAGACCGTGAAGCACAACGTGTGTGAAAGTGTTCCAAATAGCGCCTCTGAAGCGTAGCCAAGATGGCCACCGAGTGAAATGACTTGAACTAAATGACTTTAACATAAAATGCAGGATAGGGAGACTATGCAAGCTATCCGTTTTTTAACTTCGTGAGACAACTTTTTCTTTACAATCATTATTCTTTACCTTTTTTCATATTTTTATTTTTTATTATTATTAGTTATTATTCTACACAGCATAGCAGTTGCAACCTTCATTTCACTTTTGAAGGAGGAAACCAACGCACACCAGAGGTTTCGAGGTGCAGGTAGCGGGTAGATCAGTTTTTGAGAAGAAGATACCGCACACTCTTGTCCATCGTGCTGCAATTTATTTAGAAAACAAAGTTTCGGCCCGTATGGCCTTTCTCAAGTTTTATCTCAAAAACCTTCATTTCACTGCCAATTCACCTTTGGCTAAGGCCCGCCCTAAACTGCTTTTTGACCAATCACAGCGCAGCAAAAGAACGACCTCGGACAAACCTCGGACAGTTTTGACAGCGCTCCATTGAACTCAATGCTGAAATCGCATGTTTTCAAGTAGTTAGCGAGATACGGTCGTATTATTATTAAAATATGATTGGAAATTGTGCCTGGGGTATTTGTGACAAATGTGCAAGTTTCCCCGCGATGTAACAGGTGGTAATAACTTTCCTCTTTACCTAAAACCGGACTAATATTACTAGCAGCTGGATAGTCTGCCTTGAAGGGTCTCGGCAGCCTCACACTCGACTAGAAAGCACACGGATCAAAAACATACTTTGTGTGCTCCGATCATGACACCATCTCATTCATGTCCCTTTTCAGTAAGGTTGTAAGCAAACTACGAACCTGTTTCAGAGTAGGATTTTGGATTTCTGACCTAATTAATGAAGAAACACCGCTAGCAAAGTTAACTATCGGTCACGGCAGGAGTGTTTTGACTAGCAGCTGATGGACGTGACTTTGTTCAGCTACTTAAGATATAAACGCCAAACGTTAATGTTACAAATTGCTGTGGTAGCTTTGAAGATGACTACAGCCATTAAGTTGTGTGATTTCGTTTTCGTCTAGCAAGTTTGAGTCAGGGCTCAAAAGATATGCGAGCTCAGCTTACCATGGTGCTGGTTACAATGCCTATCGATACCCATAGAAGAGCCCATAACAGCTGTGATGCATCGCATGACCGTTCAGAAAATAAATACTTATATTCACAATACTATGAATGCGTTTTTTATTTATTATGAGTGAATAACTGCTGCGATTTGCAGTCACTTCATAAATCACGTTGATATCTCAGCATTGAAAGTTTACCTGTCCGACCTAGCAACTGTAACTAAAGAGGGCGGGGCTTAGCCAAAGGCGAATTGTGCCTACACAAGAAAGCTGTGAGAAATCAAAATATCTCTCTCTCTCTCCACTTCAGGTGAGAGTCATCCCTAACCTCTGTCTCAATGACATCTCTCGAAGACAGCCCTACACATCTTTGTTCCATTACGGGGCATGGCCTTTGGGGATCATATGGCGTACAAATGGCAGTGATGTCTCTTGTTGTCAATGCTGTCACGGCAAATCCAGACACGGCAAGAGATTTGTGCTTGGGTCATGCATGTTTTTGTGTTTTTGTCAAACTCTACATGACTGGGAACAAATAATATCCTGGTGTTTTGTAAGAACTACTCGCATGAAGTTCTTGCTTGTTTATGGTTGTTTGTGCTTTGGCAAAGTGCTGGAATGATGACAGCGGGTCCAGTCCCCACAGTTCTCTGCAATGACACATTAGGCGAGCCAATGGCAGGCAGGATAGAAAATGAGCTTGGATGGCCAAACCATTTATCCACAATCCTCTGCCACCCGTCAAATCCACCTTAAACATGAATGAAAACACACAATCTTAGCGGCCCAAAGAGGGGGATAATTGGCGGGGAGGAAATTGGTGGTGAAAGCACAACCTCTTTCTACGCCGCCACTGCCACTCAAAAGATAACATTCGGCTTTGGCCTTATCCGGCTGTTTTGATGCCTGTGTGTGATATTTATCTTTCTAAAACGTGTTGTTGTTGCATCACTCAGATATTCATTGTATTCCGTTCACAAAGAGATAGCATCGACGGCCGCCGTGTTCCATTTGAAATCGCAGCAGTCCGTACAGACAACACTTTAATATCTCTGGCCTCCCCGTGGTGAACACACACACACACACACACACACACACACACACACACACACACACACACACACACACACACACACACACACACACACACACACACACACACACACACACACACTCTTATGTGTACCCTCTCCCCCGGGTTAAGGGGGACAATGGTGGAACACTCTTATGAGTACAATACAAAAAGCGTTGTGTTGACATGCTTGGAAGCTAGTACTGTGTGTTTTGTAGAGTCTATTAAAACATTACCCACTGCTTAGGCATTCGGCTGAAACAATAGTGTGACCATGGCCATCTGGCATTAATAGCATACGAGCAGGAAAACATTGGCTGGACAGAAACAGCCGCCTAAATCAACTAATAACCCACATAATACCACCCAGCCAAGTGGCGGTTTTAAGGCCTTTTGCTGGCACGGACAATGATTGGTGTAATTTTAAGACCCGAACAGCACAAGACAATATAAATCGCTCCTCAATACGCACATCCAAACACAGACAGCCAGACACACACGCACGCACACACGCGCGCACACGCACACACACACCAGAGTGAGTTTGCAGAAATTTAGAGAGACGATTCCAGATGATTTCAGTCGACTAAAGTCAGACTCTGTGTGTGTGTGTGTGTGTGTGTGTGTGTGTGTGTGTGTGTGTGTGTGTGTGCGTGTGTGTGTGCGTGCGTGCGTGAGAGAGAGTGAGTGTGAGAGTTTTTGCAGCACATCTGTGGGAGATGGTGGGTCCAATTTGAAAGGTTTTTGGACTGATATCACATCAGCCTGTGGGCACACACACTGTCTGTGTGTGGGAGGGTGTGTGGGAAGGGGTGGGAGGAACGCTGCTGTGAACAACCCACCTGTCCCAGAAATGGAGGGGCGAGGTGCATTCTTTTTGCGTGCTTTTACTGTAGTTCAAAAGGGAAGCTCAAAAAGACTCCAGGAATGGACCAAGTCTGGATCACTGGAAAAGAAGCCTTGCACTATCTCTTCTCCTCTCCTCTCCTCTCCTCTCCTCTCCTCTCCTCTCCTCTCCTCTCCCCTTCTCTCCTCTTCTCTTCTCTTCTCTTCTCTTCTCTTCTCTTCTCTTCTCTTCTCTTCTCTTCTCTTCTCTTCTCTTCTCTCCTAGACCCCAGGAATGGAGCAAGTGTTACTCACTTGAAAATATGCCTTCTCCTCTCCTCTTCTCTCCTAGGCCTTGCTCAGAGACAGTTCTCTGAGAGGGCACCTGTATTGGGACCGTGTACCAACTTCTCTTCTCTCCTCTCCTCTCCTCTTCTCTTCTCTTCTCTCGGTTCGTTGAGAGAGCACCATGTACTGCGACCACCACCCACAACAGAGTGCATTTTGGGAAAACACACCTGGATGATGCTGATGTGGTGTGTGCACAGTACCGTAACCCCACAAAGACCATCTGGATGGTATCTTCTGCTTCATTCTGCCCAGGGGGCATTAGTCATGATAAACCCTGCTTCATTCTGCCCAGGGGGTGTAACGCCGCATTATGTAATAACGGTGCAATATGTAAAAATGTAACAAATTATTACATAATGTGGTGACAATCGCCGCATTGTGTAATAATTTACGCATTTCGTAATACATTTCTTGAACGCATTTCGTAATAACTTTTTTCTCATCTTGTAATAAATTATTACAAAATGCGAAATTTATTACGGAATGCGGCCGCAACTTTTTTTTTTGATGGAAATGTAATAAGATGGTGCATTATGTAATAATCTATATGGATATGTTTTTTCTGCACTTGGATTCAGTAGTCGCAGCACACACACATAGTCTCAGTGACATGGTATAGTCACTGCCCTCTCTCTCTCTCATTCTTCTCAGTTCTCAAACTGCTCGAGAGTCGCGAATGATGCGGTTAAAACCGTTAAGAAATAATTTCACAACTTGTTGCGTGCAACGAGTCCAACGAATGTCTCGCACTTTCTGCTACATTACACCAATTTACAGCGACATTAAATAGGCCAGGTCTAAACACTTCACGAGGTGGTGAAAACTAAATTAAATATCTAAATTAAATATCTTGGATAGCCTATATAGACCTAGGCCTAACTAGATTTGTTGCAATACAGATTCATTTTCTAGAGCCAGAAGTGTTCCGCTGGACTGACGAAACCGAACACGATCAAGTTTGCAACTTCTTTCCCTCGTGCGCTGTCCGTCAGCACCACCTGTCATTAGACGTCCGATTAGCTTTCATTGCGTGCTGAGGGAAAAACTCTCGCCATTAGGCCTATGTGCTGTTGCACTGTTGTGAGGGATATCATCAAATAATTTAGATAAAAGTCAGAACATTATTTTGGCAATGAAAGGCACACAGGTGGCTGGAAGCTCAAGCAGTCTTCAGTCTGTTCATTTAAGTTTTTGGGTGCTCTTGGATATCGGGGATCAGTTCATGTAGAGAGAAGAGTTCATCCAGGCACTCCAAAATAAGGTGCCCAAACGATAAGTTACATTAAAAAGCCTTTAATGGTACTGGGCTGGGGTTACATTAAAAAGCCGACATGTTTCGACCTCACCAGGTCTTCATCATTGAAAAGAAAGGCCTCCCTTAAATAGTGACATCACCACATGTGACCCATTACGCACTACACACATTTGCGCACACCATAGAAAACAAAGATTAAAAATAGCCTGGGGTAATAAGTGATGCCACAGAAAAAATGACCAGAAGTACAAATAAAAATCACAAAAAACAAGTAAAATCAATATCCTCATTTAGACCAGTATAGCGCATGGCATCCAGTTGGTGTATCCAAAAAGTCTGCCTCTGATTAGGCCTAAGTCTTTTTAGCCTGTCCCCACCCCTCGGAAGAGGTTTGATATGCTCGACGCCCTGTATGCGCAGCAGAGAATCATTTTTACCATGGTATTCATATGTTTCGCCATGGGATAGTCAAAATTGCCCACTCTGATACCATATTTATGTTCTGCTAGCCTATCTCGCATGCGCCTTTTTGTGCGCCCGATATAAAAGAACCCTTCAGCGCAAGGACAAGTTAGGCGGTATATGACAGAGAGATTTCATTAATTGCAATTCTACATTTGTCCATATTCATTCGTGGTTTTAGTATCCAAAAAAGATTTGGCTTGTGTAACATTTGGACAGTGGGGGCAGTTCATACATCTATGAACTGTCGTAACAAAAAAAGGACGGGACTGCTGCTGGCGATGATGTTTGTTTTTGGTCAATAACGTGTTGCGTTGTAGGGAGCGCGCTTCACTGTATGCGTTTTGAATGGCTTCCTTGGAATATTCATTAACTAATATTCACTTTCTGGATTTGACGATATATAAAGACGCGGAGGGACAGCTGCACACCACCTTATTCAGAAAGGCGACCTCTCGGAACACCATTCTGAGAGCGGATTCATTCCATCCCCCGCATCTCATTAGAAATATTCCACACGGCCAATTCCAGAGATTAGGCGTATCTGTCATTTCGAAAATGATTTTCACGAGCAGGCCGAGCTGATGGAGAAAAGATTCAGTGATAGAGCCTATCACCCTAAAGCCATCCAAAACGCATACAGTGAAGCGCGCTCCCTTCAACGCAACACGTTATTGACCAAAAAGAAACATCTTCGCCACCAGCAGTCCCGTCCTTTTTTTGTTACGACATATAGTACACAAGCGACGCGGATCAGGCAAATTATTAAGAACAATTGGTCCATTATTGAAAGTAATGCGCAACTACGTGAGGTGTTCCCAGAACCACCCATGGTGTCTTTAAAGAGTGCACCCAGCCTAGGAGATAAATTAATGCGCTCTCACCTACAGGTGAAAAAGAGAGAAACCTGGCTGCGTAAACCCATTGGCACCTATAGATGTATGAACTGCCCTCACTGCCCAAATGTTACACAAGCCAAATCTTTTGTGGATACTAAAACCACGAGAGAATACGGACAGAGAGATTTCATTAATTGCAATTCTACATTTGTCATATACCGCCTAACTTGTCCTTGCGCTGAAGGGTTCTTTTATATCGGACGCACAAAAAGGCGCATGCGAGATAGGCTAGCAGAACATAAATACCTGTATGCTATCAGAGTGGGCAATTTTGACTATCCCATGGCGAAACATTTCAATGAATATACCATGGTAAAAATGATTCTCTGCTGCGCATACAGGGCGTCGAGCATATCAAACCTCTTCCGAGGGGTGGGGACAGGCTAAAAAGACTTAATCAGAGGCAGACTTTTTGGATACACCAACTGGATGCCATGCGCTATCCTGGTCTAAATGAGGATATTGATTTTACTTGTTTTTTGTGATGCTTATTTGTACTTCTGGTCATTTTTTTCTGTGGCATCACTTATTACCCCAGGCTATTTTTTAATCTTTGTTTTCTCTGGTGTGCGCAAATGTGTTTAGTGCGTAATGGGTCACATGTGGTGATGTCACTATTTAAGGGAGGCCTTTCTTTTCAATGGTGAACGTAGCCCTGATGAAGACCTGGTGAGGTCGAAACATGTCGGCTTTTTAATGTAACCCCAGCCCAGTACCATTAAAGGCTTTTTAATGTAACTTCCCGTTTGGACACCTTATTTTGGAGTGCCTGGATGAACTCTTCTCTCTACATGAACTGATCCCCGATATCCAAGAGCACCCAAAAACTTAAATGAACAGACTGAACAGATTGCCAAAATAATGTTCTGACTTTTATCTAAATTATTTGGTGATATCCCTCACAACAGTGCAACAGCACATGAGCCTAATGGCGAGAGTTTTTCCCTCAGCACGTAATGAAAGCTAATCGGACGTCTGATGACAGGTGGTGCTGACGGACAGCGCATGAGGGAAAGAAGTTGCAAACTTGATCGTGTTCGGTTTCGTCAGTCCAACGGAACACTTCTGGCTAAAGAAAATTAATCTGTATTGCAACAAATCTAGTTAGGCCTAGGTCTATATAGGCTATCCAAGATATTTAATTTAGACAGAATCATTTCAAGCCGTGCAGCATCAACGTGGTGATATAGCCTACTGTCTGCACTTGTTCCGTTGCCTGCCTCATAGCAGAGAAGGAATGGCTTGCTGTTGTTGAGGATTTGTAACGTGGATTATCGAAACTGAAGACTTGATTTCTTTTATTGATACCTTTTTGTTTGGTATAATTACGGACAATGCAAATAACTGATTTTTGTGACGTTCGGACATTTTTGGAAGGAATATAATCGAATTAGTCCCGCCGCTTGGGTTATTGTTTTTCGCGTGCATGTGGATGAGCATAGGCTATTGAATTTGATTGCAGCCTAATAGGCCTACTGAACAGTGGACTGAAATTGAAAATAGGACAAAGAGAGGCATTTTTCTCGGGTGCTATGACTTCTTGCTTTGCAAGAAGACAGTCTCCTCACTCCACGGGCAAAAAGCACCATGGTCAGACCCTGGCGCGCATGTAGGCAGACATGAAAGACTCACTACTCCACGGGCAAATATCGGGAAAAATTAAGCACCACCAGCATGGACAGCTCCCCACGAGTCGGGTTGGTCTTTTCCTGGGATTTGATTCATGTTGTTTGGGGGAAAATATTAAAATAGCCTTTGTATGTTAAGAATATTTCAAAAGAGCCAAGATGGGGCTTAAGATCAATATGGGCCAGATTTGTCTCTGTGCGTACACACACACATACACACACTCTCTCTCTCTCTCTCTCTCTCTCTCTCTCTCTCTCTCTCGCCACAGACCCACGCAAGTGCAAGACAAGTTTTCACCTCCTCGTGAAGTGTTTAGACCTGGCCTATTTAATGTCGCTGTAAATTGGTGTAATGTAGCAGAAAGTGCGAGACATTCGTTGGACTCGTTGCACGCAACAAGTTGTGAAATTATTTCTCAACGGTTTTAACCGCATCATTCGCGACTCTCGAGCAGTTTGAGAACTGAGAAGAATGAGAGAGAGAGAGGGCAGTGACTCACTGAGACTATGTATGTGTGCTGCGCCTACTGAATCCAAGTGCAGAAAAAACATATCTATATAGATTATTACATAATGCACAGTGTTATTACATTTCCATCAAAAAAAAAAGTTGCGGCCGCATTCCGTAATAAATTTCGCATTTTGTAATAATTTATTACAAGATGAGAAAAAAGTTATTACGAAATGCGTTCAAGAAATGTATTACGAAATGCGTAAATTATTACACAATGCGGCGATTGTCACCACATTATGTAATAATTTGTTACATTATTACATATTGCACCGTTATTACATAATGCGGCGTTACAGGGCGCATTAGTCATTTTAATGACATTGCCGAGGTAATACAAGTTTATTCAAACACATATATTTCTTCCCCTCACCCTCACCTTCTCCCTCCCTAACCACTCGATTTTAATCTTTTGTTTACTGTAAGGCAAACAAAACAGACAGAGAGTGAGTGAGTGAGTGAGTGAGTGAGTAAGCGAGAGAGAGAAAGCACTTCCCCTCCGTGTTGTGCCCTTTGCATTTGCAACTCTAGTTGACACAGTTATGCCGGTGTGACAGACTATCTGGTTAAAAAGTTGTGAGGTGCGCGCACATCCCAAAAAAGCAATTGCCGGGGGTGCGGGATATAAAAAAAAAGCACATGAAAAAGGAATTCGCACACAAAAGCTCCCTTGTCGTGATTCAATAAGTTAAAAATTGGTACGTTTTGAACTGTAAGGTCTTTGTGAGGTGCCACAAAGGAGCTTTTGTGGTGTGCGGATATTTCTTCCTTTTTCAGATTATCTGCTTTCCATACCAACTGGTGACTCAGATGTCAGAACCAACGGCTATTGGTCACAAGTAAATGTCTTAATTTAGATTAATAGAATTTAGTTTTAACCAATTGCTGTGTATCTCTGATCTGGGGTAACTACTTGTTATGGGGACATATATTAGTCGACACCGGCGAAGTGTCTGACTGAGTGCTGGAGTTGCTATTACTGCAGCTGGGAGTGTGTAAACATGAAGCTGCATTAAGGCTTGTTACTAAAAGAGTTCAAAGGCACAGGGACAACACGGCCGCCTCTTTCACATCATTTGCAAACACGAGTAAAAACAAAGTAATCACTCTTCTGTTAAATAGATCCAAAAAGAACACACACACTGTTGCTATGAATTCGGGCCTGTTGCTATGGCATTTTGGTACAACCCTGACATCGTACTGGCAGTGGCACAATAGTACACAGTGGAAGAGAGAGAGAAATATTACTCTTGCCGCACAAATAGACCAAGCGCGACATGAGCGAGGCGAGCGACGGAAGTAATTGACTTTGTATTGTGTCGCGGAACAAAGGCGATTCTGGAGACTAGAGGCGATTCGCCCGACGAGAGCGACAGCTTGAAGTTGAAATCCTTTGAACTTTCTACGACGTGGTTCGGTGACCAGCCGCGACAGCCAATGACTGTATAGAGGTCAGTGACCACAGCCAATGGGAATGTTTGAATGCTTTGCCTTCTGCCTGTACGGACATACTCTTGTCTCTTCAATCGCTCGTATCGCTTGCTGCTGCACAGAAGCGATTCTCTGTCGCTTGAATCGCATCGCGTCTGGTCTATTCGTGTGGTTAGTCTTAAGGCCATGATACACAGGGCAACTTTTTGGGCAATGTTGCCAAGCAGTGTTGCCGGCAACGGGCAACCAGATGAGACACAGGACAACTTTTTAGGGCAACCAAAAATGGGCAACAGCTAATTAGATAGAATATCTATTGCCAAAAAAAAAGTTGCCAGAGGCGATCAAAGACGTTCAGAAACCAGCAATGTTGCTGAATATCAATGGGAAACGCTCAGCAACATTGCCCTAAAAGTTGCCCCGTGTATCATGGCCTTTACGCTATAGCCATTTCAGTGCCTGTTGAGTTTATCACTGAAGTCAGTGGCCGTGCTGCTCTGACCGAGCTCCAAGGAAAAGGATATGCTGCCACCAGGCCCAAAGCACCACACTGCAGCTGATATGCTGGCAGGGGTGAGAGTGGCACTAAAGGATATGCTGCCACCAGGTAGGCAGGGGTCAGAGTGGCACTGCCATTGTAGTGCCATGGCCCAAAGCACAGACAGCGCTGCATACGGTGCTCGTCTATGTCTAACTGACCCAAAGCAACGACACCACCCCACCCCACCAGACCTCTCTACACAGGCTTCCCTGCCCTCTTCTCTCCCAAATCATCGGCAGCAGCATCGACAGCAGCGGCACAGACTCCCTCCCCTGCCCTCCACTACACACCACCAGACCTCTCTGTATAGACTCCCTGCCCTCCCCTCCTCTCCCCTATACCCCATCCCCATCTCTCTGTCCAGACCTTTCCTCTGTGCCGTTATTGCTTTTAAGTGATGGATGAGAGGCAGGTGAATTGTGCCTGGCTGTCCAGTTTTGTGGCAGGAGATAAATAAGTGAGGGATTTTTTCTTGCTTTTATTGGCACATGCTTTTTTACAAGCTCATATTTTCCCTGCTGCCTGTGCAATCAACAGACTGATGTATTTTTTATGTGTCTATCCAAATGCTTTTATTCCAAATGCAATTTCCATAGTCAATAAGCTATGGAAAAGCTAGATATTTTGAACTAATGCCTGACTTGCATATGATGTGTGTGCTGGGAGGGGTGGTTGAAGGGGGGGTGGATGCAGCATTTGTATGTGTGTTTTCTGTCTATTTGTGTCTATCTGTGTTTATATCCTGCTTTTTACCCTGTGAGACCAAGGGCAATTTTCATGCTTGAAGTATAATGTAATCTAATCTAAATCTGTGTTGCCAGATACCTCTCAACAGCCAGACATAAGAGAGACAAATGACAGAAAATGTTGTATTAAAAATGGCAAGGGATTTGTATTCCTGTCTTGTGATTGGACAGGTATTAAAAGAGGTGATCCACAGGTGACCTTTTCTCTTTTTTTTGACAGAATGAAAGTTTGAGAGCTTTTTCTTTGAAGGCGCCAACAGAGAAAAGCAAAGCACCATAATGAGAAGTGAAATAAATGACTTTCAGTGTGATACAGGGACAGATCAAAGGCATGGAGGGAGCCATCCCCCTCCTTATTAGAAGAAGACTCCACCAGGAGAGAGGAGCGTGAAATGATGGATCTCACTTCTCGTCACGGCGGCCGGGCGTATGATGTATTATGACAGAGCCTTCCAGATTCAAACTTGCCAGGACAAGTAGTTGTGACTCTCCCAAGACGTGAATTGGCATCTGGCATTAGATATTTTTTCAGTGAAAAGTGTGTGTGACGGAATTTAACAAACACACAGATACCTGCCGCCTTCCGTGTTAATGTTGGATACCAGTTAATCCATGTTGAGGGGTTTTGATAGGTTTATGAAATAACGGAATGTGACAGTTTGTCGCTGTGGTAACCAGAGGAGATGTTAAACTGAAGCAAGGCATTATTGACACCTGTGCTACTCACCTCTCGTTTTTGTCACGTGTGTTACCTGTCAAAAGGGTTTCTGAATAACATGCAGGGACATCTCTATAAAGTATTGTCACGTGTGTGTGTGAGTCTGAATAGGTTGGATATTTGAGTGGTCGACTATTTGAATGTCCTATGAGAAGCATGTCTTGCATATCCTATGACCAGGGATTTCTGTTTCTATTCCAAATAATCAAGATCATCATCAAGAATATTTTCACATAATTAGCGAAAGTTGTACATTTATTCAGTAGTTTTATATCAGATGATCTTGTGAATGATATAAGTACACTGTAACAAATAGCTGTTTATTTACGGCAATTCTGCAACAGCATTCTACTGTTTTTCGAAAAAACAGACAACTACTGTGAAAATATTACTTTGAGTCACATATTGAGCATAAACAGTAAGTACTGCACAATAGCAGTATTCGCCGTTGTGGAAAAAACTAGAGATGCACCGGATCCTGATTTTTAGGATCCTGCCGGATACCAGATCCACTGCTTAAGATCCTGCCGGATCCGGAACCGGATACCGGATCCTACAAAAGGGTTGAAACATATAGTCTACTCGCACACGTGGGCCCTTTTTATTACGTTGGCGCAAACTATTTTTTAGACTCATTGGCTTATTGCCACACTGCCTGCAATAGCCGCTTCCGAAGGGATTTCACTCCATGCAGTGATTGGGGTTGTGAAAGACTGAAAAGCCAAGGCTAGACATGCACCAGACCCTGATTTTTAGGTAACATGCCGGATACCGGATCCACTGCTTAAAAGGATCCCCGGCTATTTAGACTTTCATTTCTTAAAAGATACATATTAGTGTCGGTTATAATACAATTCTATTGAAAACCTTGTTTTTTTTTTTGTTACTTTGTTTATTGGTAGGATTGTTCACAAGGCTTACAGTTCATTTCAATATAACACATTCATCATCATCATCATCATCATCGTCATGATCATCATCACCATCCTTTTTTTCCCCTTCTCTCTTCTTGTTTCTTCTTAAATTTTTTTTTAATATAATTCAATGACTTTTCAGCCTACTACCAGATAAACTTTTTTTTTTTTTTTTTTTTTCCCCAAATACGTAAATGACAATAGACAGTTGACGCAGACAAACATATAGACAAAAACAAACAAACCAACAAAGACAGAGAATAAATAAAATAAAAAATAATTTAAAAAAAGCACTTCAACTGAAACCTTACGAGACAATGATAGAGAGAAAAAGAGAGAGAGAGAGAGAGAGAGAGAGAGAGAGAGAGAGAGAGAGAGAGAGAGAGAGAGAGAGAGAGAGAGAAAGAGAGAAAGAGACATTCTATAGCTCACCTGTAGGTGTATGTGTGTGTGAAGTAGGTGTTGTATTGGATGTATGTGCTGGTGTAGAGGGTGGGTGTGTGAGGGCATGCAAAAGCTGTGAAAGATTTGGAAGCTTATGTTGTTGTTCTATTTTCAAAGTAAAGACACATATTATTGCAAAGATTTTCTGGGTACATTTCTTCCCATTTGTGTGAGCACTTTCTAGAAAATAATATATTTTTTTCCATTTCCAAAACATTTTCTATTGTATTATACCATAGCTGGACATCTGGTTGTTTGCTTTGTTTCCATAGTTTTGTAATTTGCTTTAGTGCAGTGAGTCTTAGAATATGAAAAAAATTACGGTGCGTTCTTTTTATGCTGTTCGGTAGGTCAATTCCCAATACATTTACTGGTGTTAGAGGTTGTTTAAGATCAAAAATGTATGTGACAGCTCGCTTTACCTCCTCCCAAAATGGTTTTATTTTAGAACATGTATAGAATATGTGTGTATGTGACCCTTCTTCTCCACATCCTCGCCAACATTTTTTGTCAGCTCCTGAGATATGGGCACATTGTTTAGGTACCATAAAAAATCTTTGATTGACCTTCCAGCCAAACTCTTTCCAGCATTTGGACTGGGTTGTTTTGAAAGTCTCTTTCCATAATTCACTCCAGGCACTATCTGTAATAGTAATTAGTAATTCATTCTCCCATTTTTCTTTTGCCTTGCACTTTGTTTTTGTCATCCTTTGTATTAGTTTATAGGCCTTTGCTAGAGCACCTCCCCTTCTACTTTTGTTTCTATTTTCTAACAAAAAAATTAAAACTTCATTAGTTGCCTTTTCCGCCTTTTGTTGTATATAGCTCCTGACCTGTAAATACTTGAAGAAATGTTTTTGTGGTAGACTGTATCTCTCTGCAAGGGTTTGAAATGAAACTACTATATTTTTTTCAAAAACTTGTGCAAATATGGTCAGTCCTGTACTTGCCCAAGTGTCCAAAATGTTGTCATCTTTTTGTGTTCTAAAATCTGGGTCGTATCTCATTTGTCTTAGCCGTACGCTTTCAGTATTGATTTTTAAATGAGAACATAACTGTCGCCAGATCTTTAATGTATTTCCAATGCAGGATGTTTGTAGATGTTGCTTTTGTGTCACTTTTTTAAGGAAAGGTAAAGAGCCAAGTAGTCCATTCGACAATTCTCTTTCAATATTGATCCATTTTATTTGTGATTCCTCTCCCATCCAATTCATTATTGTTAAAATTTGTGCTGCGAAATAGTATTTTTGTATTTGTGGGGCCCCTAAACCTCCCTCTTCCTTTGGTTGAGTTAATGTCTCATATTTGATTCTATGTTTTTTGCCATTCCAAATAAAGTCTGCAAATTTTTTATTCCAAGTTCTGAAAAAAGTTGGAGGTAGTGAGACTGGAAGTGCTTGAAACAAAAAGAGAATCTGTGGGAGTACCATCATTTTAATTGTCTCTACCCTACTATAAATTCCATCAGGGATTAATTTCCACCTATTGAGATCCTGATTAATCTTTAATTCTAAAGTATTATAATTGTTGTTATACAAGTCACTCAAGTCCGGGCTAATATAGATCCCTAAGTACTTTATTATCTGTGAGTCCCATCTAATATTATAATGTTGCTTTAGATCGTGGTCCATTTCCCTGCCAATTGTTAAGGCTTCACATTTACTTTTATTAATTTTATATCCTGAAATTGTACTATAATTTTCTATTTCTCCCATCAGTTGATGCAATGATTGTTTTGGGGCTGTCAAGTAAAGTATTATATCATCAGCAAATAGTGCTAGCTTGTGTGTTTCCTGTCCTATTGTAATTCCTTTAATATTTTTATTTTGTCTAATAGCTATTGCAAGAATTTCAATGTAAAAGGTAAAAAGAAGTGGAGAGAGGGGGTCCCCTTGTCTTGTTCCCCTTTGAATTAAAAACCGTCTTGATAGTGTACCGTTTGTCTTTACAACTGATACCGGGTTTGCATATATTGCTTTAATCCATGTACAGAATTTTTCATCAAAACCAAAACTTAACATTACTTCAAACATGAAAGGCCATGAAACTAAATCAAACGCTTTTTCTGCATCCAAAGTCAATAAAATTAGATTTTCGTCATTCTTTTTTGAGTAATCAATTATGTTTAATGTTCGTCGTATATTATCACCCAGGAGACGTCCTGAGATGAAGCCACATTGATCGGTATTTATCAAATTAGGAATAATGTATTTTAGCCTTTTGGCAAGGATTGATGTTATTATTTTATGATCAGTATTTAATAGAGATATTGGTCTGTAGGATGAACAATTTTTTGGGTCTTTTCCTTCTTTATGAATCAAAGTGATAATGGATGAAGTCCATGTTGGAGCCCATCTACCTGTGCCCAGTGCATGGTTGTAGGCTTTTACCAATAAGCTACCAAGCTGATCTTTAAATGCTTTATAAAATTCATTTGGAAAGCCATCATCTCCTGGTGCTTTTCCTTGTTTTAGACCTTGTATTTCCTCATTTACTTCTTCAAGTGTAATAGGCTTTGTTAATTCAATATTATTGTCTTGTGTTGCTTTTGGTATTTCAAGTTTTTTAAGATAATTCTGAATTAGTTCTTTATCATCTTTTAATTCTGTTCTATAGAGATCTTCATAATATTTAGCAAATTCTTCTGCAATCTCATCTTTGTCCATTATAACTTTATTTTGACAGGTATTTAGTTGTGTTATGTGTGTCTTCTCTTGCTGTTTCTTTAATTTATACGCCAGTATCTTTAACGCCTTTGGTCCACCATCATACCGCTCCTGTTGTGTAAATGTCATTAGTTTCTCAATTTCCACCATGCGTAATTTATCTATTTTTTTTCGTTTTTCTTCTAACTCAATCTTAACCTTTTTATTGTTTGTTGCACTATGCTGTTGTTCTAAACATTTTATTTCATAAAGTAGTTGTTTTTCTAATGTTTCTTTAGATCTTTTCCTTGCGGAGGAGTAGGATATTATTATACCTCTTAATACAGCCTTTACTGCTTCCCATAGTGTGATGGGATCTATATCTGGCGTGTCATTTATTTCTATATATAATTTTAGTTCCTTTTTTATTTTTTCTACGAAGGTTATTTCCTCTAAAAGAGAATTGTTAAATGTCCACAGGGATTTACCTTTTTTACAATTAAGTTTTAGAGACAGAGAGATGGCAGCGTGATCAGAAATATTTATAGAGCTAATTTGACATGAATTAACTAGTGTGAAATTGTTTCTATACATGAAAAAATAATCTAACCTATTATACACAGAATGTCTTCCTGAGTAGCAAGTGTATTCTTTTTTACTTGGGTGGAGTGCTCTCCATATGTCTACCAGTCCAAATTCTTGGCATGCCTTCCTTAATAAGTCAGCATTCTTTTCAGATTTATGCAGTCTCGTACTTGTTGAATCTATTTTTGCATTCATGACAAGATTTAGATCCCCAGCTAGTACAGCTATTCCTTTTGCTTTTGTCACTAATACATCTATTAACTTAGTCATAAATTCTATACCAGCGTCTGGTGGATAGTATATGTTTAAAAAAGAAAATTGTATCCCTTCTATTTTACCTACTACAAGAACATATCGTCCATCTTTGTCTGTAAAAACTTCTTCCATTTCAAAAGCAATGTGATTTTTAATTATTATTATTACTCCCCTTTGCTTTGTGTTATATGAACTATAATATATTTTACTATTTGTTATTTTCTTTAATTTCTCATGTTCTTCTTTCTCCAAATGCGTTTCTTGTAAATAAATTATATCTGCCTTCTCTTTTTTCATTTCTAATAAGATCTTCTTCCTCTTTATAACATTGTGCATTCCGTTCACATTCAGTGACACTATTTTAAGATTATACATGAGGTAATAAAATACTCTTTGCAAATGCTAGTGTGCCATACGCATATGTGTAATTATGTGTGATTTGAGCTTGCAGTGGTGTAGATACAGGTAAGCCATAAATAACAAAGGAAAACGAAATACTTAAACACATACAATAGACAAAGAAAAAACGAATAGACAAGGACTCACATACAGAAATCAGGTTCCATCTGTACTCCATCCGTATAGGACGGTAGCTCTTGGTGATTGATGTTGTAGGCATCCTTAAGATCAGGGTGTTAGCCAACATAGTCAGCAAACTCATTCCCTATTGCGCCAGTTTGTTTTAACCCCCCACCCCCCACCCCAACCCCTATGATTCAAAGTGATTGCCCTAATTTATACCAATCATTATCTTCAATCAAAAATAAAAATTAATCCAGTTTCCAAATAAATAATGTTATTAGTATACCTCTGGATAGTGCACCCAGACTAATTAAAGCATTTTCAGTAAGATAAGCCTAGTGTTTATTTTTAACATAATACCAAAATTCATACTCTGCTGAAAAAATCAGACAAGAGGCAATAGCAACACAAAATTAAACAATAATTAAATTAAATCCAGTATATTATGAGGTGCTATCCTACACCCAAAGAGGCTTGATCTGCCGAGAGAGAGAGAGAGAGAGAGAGAGAGAGAGAGAGAGAGAGAGAGAGAGAGAGAGAGAGAGAGAGAGAAAGAGAGAGAGAGAGAGAGAAAGAGATCCAATACTCATAAGCCATATCTTACTTACATTCACATACTCATACTCCCCAGACCCCTCCCCCACCTTGTTGATGTCTTCGTTTTCTAAAATTATTAAAAAATAATTAAACACGCAAGTCGCCATTTTTCGCGATGCTGGACAGTGACGTCGTGAAGTTGTACCAGCCGGCTTCGAACCTTTGTTCTGGTAACGGCTCAGCGACATGCACTTGCTTGCTGCATGGCATCTGCTCAGCCGTTTTAAAGCGATCCTATGCAACTTTGACATAAACACATAGATATAAACAACTTTATAGCGGCCTCTAGTGGTTCTGCCGAAAATGTGCATTGAACTAAATTAGACAGACATTGGCTTCGAGATTATGTGCGAATTAAATTTCGTCGTCTTCTGTAATTAACCAGATTCCCTTCCTTGCATTCAGTTCTCTCCACTTCTAAGGGGCGTTTATCATATGTGAGATTCCCCCCCTTGCTTATGAGTTGGCTGCTTCCTAATTCACTTCACACAACTGCATGCAATCATGTTTGCACTTCCCTCAGATGGATATTATTTGATCCACTTGTTCTCGGCAGATATCCCCGTCTATATTTCACATTTCCAGTAACTATGTAGGCCTACCTGTAGCCTACATTAGAAGAACGAGGAAACAAACGGCTATTTTGTTGTCATAATAACGATTTCGAGGTCGAGGTGACAAGACGCGGTTTTATCTCCTGTGGTGTTGAAAGTGAAAGTGGACATCCATATGCCGACTAGAGATCACGTTTCGTCTCCTCTTGATCGGCAACAACATATTTTTAGCCTCGCTCGACTGATTGTGTCCTTTGACATCAAATAAAATGTGCGACATCAGATTTCAACTCGTATACATTTGTGTATCTTTGTAAACTAAACGAGGTGGCGTGGGTTTGGAGAATGCTAATGCATACATCCCAGTGTAGTGAATGAATGATAAAATCCCCATCTTATTGCGTTCGGCTCTCTCCGGTTTGAAGCCCTTTTCCAATGTTCACACAAGCGATTTATTTGCCTGTCCAAACCTTTCATCTCAATTATCTCGTGATTTATTTGCAGTCCCATTCGTTGTTTTCACTGCATGCCAGTGTGATATTTTACAATCAGCTAGCCAGTAGCCAGTAGCCAGCTTTCAGCAAGCTGCTGCCTTATGTAGACCTCCTTGGCTGCTGCTTTGGCAAACGAAGGAATAGGTCTCGCTCCGCTCATACAGCATAGAAATCTAGACGCCCCTAGCGGCCACAAATTGCACAACAACAAAAGGCGCGGCGCCGCCAGGCAAAACTGCAAGTGCTGTTTCGGAGCAGGAGCACTAGGCGGTGATGGAAATATTGCCATTTTCCCCATTACGGGTCAGTCAAGCAAAATCTTGAGTACCAAGCCATTTCATGACTATGAAAAAGTTGCATAGTGTCTCTTTAATTTGAGAGAAACATTACAGCTTTTGTGTGTAAAATATGAAATGGGGATATACTGCCATCTATTGGTGGGTTGGTGCACTGTCAGCAGCCAACATCATCACCCTTCAGCCAGAGACGGTTTCTTTGCTTCAGCGACGTCCATGTCACATTCATCAGGTATCCGAAAGCCAAACACGAGTGGAGGATGCCATCTTCTAGCTCGCATTACAACGAAGATAAACCTGTGGTGGCTATCTCATAAGGCAGACGACTGTGAACCAAATCTCCACCATTATTTGTTGGAGACACTTACTCAGGTATGTAGGAAATGTTTGGAGGGTTGCCAATGCCTTTAACTTTACAAAACGTATGAGCTAGCCTGCTTGCTAACGTCAGACTATTTGAATAGTTATTGTATGGGTACGAAGCTACAGTAAACAATCACATGATCTAATTAAATGGGAACAGGTGTAATTACTGTAAGCTTGCCATCTTTCCTTATGTGACAGAATCAAATCTTTCTTGGCTAACCAAGAGTTAGCAATTTTACCGAGATGGCAAGCTTGCACTGAGTATGAATTGTCAATGTTTGTTATCAGTGTTCAGTTATCAGTTGCTACGCATTACAAAAGTAATTAATTACTGTAGTGCATTACTATTTTGCAGTATGTCAATGTAAGGCATTACAGGGTAAAAATCTGTAACATTTACTTATTTACAATGCCAAATAACTTAAGTTACAATGCATTACAATGACCTGGATATAGTGGTATTCAGTGTGGTGGGTCAGAAAGAGATCTATCCCTGAACCTGGTAGTTATTAGTCTGCATGCTGCCAAAAACACCTCCTGGATGAGAGTTGAAAAAGTCATGACTCATGAAATTCATTTACACCATAATAAATCGCCAGATCCATATTTAGGCCTACAGTTAGCCTATTTTTGCGAAAGTAACTTAAGTAATGCAAAAGTAATGCCTTGCATTTTAAATATAGTATTGTTGTAGTGTAAGTGATTCTTTTGAAAAGACAGCAACATGCAATCAGTAATGCATTAACTGCCCAACACTGTTAATTATGCAGGTGACCAGAAAATACCCTGACCTTGCACACAGCGCCTTGGTCCAGTGACATCTGTCAAGAAAGTAGCAGACAAGGCCCATATCCTGGAGTAGATTATGGAGCAGCAGCACCCAGACCCAAAACAAAGGTACATTCCCCTCACTCCAACTAGCATACAGTTAAGCCTACACTGCAGTTCACTTTACAAAAATGTCACATCCATGGAACTCCGATACACTTGTGACGTTGCACTAAAATAATTCTGAAAAAGACCTTTCTCCCCCCTGCTCTCCCAGTTTTGATGAAGGGGAAGATGTATGAAAATGTTCCCTTGTTTGGCTAGTGACACATTTTTCAGAGTGAGACGGATAAACATAGCATAACTAAGCAAGATCACAAGCATCTACTACTTTATATCAGCCTACCTGTAGTTTCTGTATCATTAAGTGCCTGTGCTACAGTACTTCAAATTACCTTCATTTATCAACTGATTCAATGTGTTTTCCTTCACATTTTCTTTTCCCAATATCAATGGCCTAGCTTAGATGGGGAACCTGTGTACTTTCTAATATGCGACCTTGCGTCCTCCACTTGTGCTTGTGACCTCGCTTCGCCTCCTGGCCCCTCCTCAGTGGAGAAAACAAACTTTCCAGCCGTCAGCCTTGCCAAAACATTTTTTGGGGCACTGTTTTTCATTCACCATCCCAATTGCAAATGATAAAATGACATTTGAAATGTGATTTTGAAAGACATTGAAATATAATGCTGTTGTCAGTGATGTCATCATGACGTATCACCTCCTGGTACGAGGCCACAAGCACAAGTGGAGGACACAAGGTCACATATTGGAACGCACCCCATGTCTTAAGGGCCGTTTGCACATAAGGTTGTTTTATCGGGCCCCCGATGTAATTTTAATGTTGTGCAGCTTGATATGAAATATGACATATTTTGTAATGGAATCTTAGAAAATACATTTGAAATACAATTAAGCTAAATTCAGGGGTCGGACCCCTCGAAAGGAAAAGGTTCCCCACCCCTGGCCTAGGCAGTATGTATCAACCTAAATTTCCTGTAACTCTCTGCAGGAGATGACACTGGAGGACCAGGTCTGGTCTTTGATGGCCTGCTAGAGTAGCGGAACAGGCATGGTGTCCCATCTCCAGCAGGAACACCTGGGGTACCTGTGGGAACTGCTCAGACATGCCGACCAGGAGAGGAAGTGCTGCGGTCCGGACCCACCAGCTCACTTTTTAAACAAAGTCATTACTTGTAAATAGATGTAAAGCTTACACATTCAATTGGTTTAGGCACAGAGTTTTACGGGTGTTTTTTTTTTTTTTTTTTACATGTTTCAGTATGTCAAGTGCAAATTCTTACTTTGTTTAGTAATACAAATAAAAAAAACTGAAAACAGAGTCAGCACTGTATTTTTATATCAAGAATTGAAAGATTCTCACAACAACAAAGTTAAAAGTAACATTAAAGGGACACTGTGCAGGAAATGGTCAAAAAAGGTACTGCAACTATGCTGCTTACTGAAATTGGGCTGCCTATTGCCAAATTTGATTTTAACATGAAAATTTAAGTATTAAACAAATATTTTCGAGTGGTCCGAGTACAGTCATTTTTGGACATTCAAAATGGGGGACAATGGAGAAGATCCCCCTTTTCATGTTTGAAAAGTGCAATTTTTCCAGTCATAATGAATACTTAATTTGATGCTGGTGGTAAGTATTCATGAAAAAGGTAACATTAGTGAATGGGCAGCATAAATTCTGGAAATAAACAACTACAAATCTCACACAGTGTCCCTCTAAAGAAATGTACATGTTTGTCACTACAGCCCAATAAGCATATTTATTGTCTTCAGGATGTAGGTGGTCATGAGGTGCAGCCATCATGGTCTATCAGCAGCTGCTTGGAACCCCGATCCTGTAGAACGAGAGCACATTTCCAGATGTATGCACATAGTGCTATTACATTATATGGTCAACAATAAGTGTTATTGTAGATGATGGCGCGCAAAGTTGCACATGTGAAATATAAGCAACTGTCTCACATAACATGAAATCTTAATTGAGAAAAATGGAACCGGTTGAAAAATATTGTGCATCACAGTATAGATTGGATACGATTTAGGTTTGAGGTACTTTGGTAGACACACAGCTGTCCAAATATTTTGGTTCTAATTGATGTAATCAACTTCCAGTCAACAAAAAGACATACCAGTATGTAAGTCAAGTAAGATCTAACAAATCAGCTAAAGAAGGCTTTGAGTCAACATACAAAACCAACGTACCCTTAAACTAGGAACCTACTGACCTTTGCCCAAGACCTTTGTCTCTTTACTCAGTGCACTTACTAAATTCAAAGATGGCAAAAGTATGAAATCAAGGCACAATTTCAACATGCAACTGTACTGATCATGATACCCTGCACTTGTCAGTACCTAATGATGCAGCATGTGTTCATTCAGCCTTTTTCTAAGATCCTGGGCATTCTAATAAGGACATGGATTTGTATACATATTGTAACGACCTGTTGTTTAGGGTTATGTTTGGCTGCACTGTTTTATGCTCTTGCTGTGTCAGGAGATAAATAACCCCCCCTGTTAAGAGTATATTAACATGCTCCAAATACCATGAACTCCTAAGTTATTGTTGTACGGTGTCTATTGATGTTGCATAACTTGAAGACGTGGCATTTTGTGGTTTAGATCTTTGAAAAAGCCCAATAGAATATCATCTCAGAAAGGGCCACACAAAAGTAGGCCTACATGTTGTAAATGTATTTACAAGTTAAGGGTAGCATGAGAAAAACTGCATATTGAAATTGGCAAGAGTTGTCTTCCATAAATATAGTAAATAACACACATTGTGGTCGCACAATAGCACATGAGAACTGATAGGCTACTCACCATCAGAGCTCTAGTTTCTGTTTAAGACTGACGTTCAGATTCATCATCACTGAAAAGAAACAAACGGCAGAAAGATGGAGGAGGGAGTGAGTAAGACACACACAAACGCACACACCATCGGTGCCAGGTAAACAGTTTTAAAATAAAGACTGTAGGTTATGTTTCACCTGAAATGGCCGACAATAACGGGACAGGCATCAATTTGGGTTTTTGGAAGTTGGTGCAAGCCCTCCTTCATACCTGCACAAATGGATGTACTGTGTTAGATTCAGATATAAAACCAAGATTTCCATTAGCCTACCCAGAAGGTAGGCTAAATACATCTCTAAAACTATTTTTTTTTTATCACTAGTCAATACCAAAAGTAGACACTGACTGTGACAACAGATCTCAGACTCAAACCATGTCGTACCACTACATTAGTCTCAGTAGCCAACTCGGTGCACGTTGCCACATATGCTAGTGATATTTCGAGATAGGTTACATTTTTTCTCACATCAGCTGGCCACTGTACCGCGGCATTTGAACTAGGTAAAACCGTCCAAGTAGCCGCAAATACAATTTTTGGATTGACAACACATAGAAGTAGTGTTAACAACACTTACTGTGGTGTGGAGTAAGGTGGTCTTCCTCTGTGATGAGTGGCGACGAGTCTGATTTGCCTTATGTTACCGTAGTAGTCGTCTTCTCAGGAGAGCACACAGCATCTTATCTGTCACGTTTTTAACGCACATTTCACTCGCTTCCCTGGACTTTTTAGACTCCGTATGGGGGGTGATCGTCGGGCAAGCCTCTGGTTTTAGCGTAGGCTTATAGCCAATCGCTCCCGGTGAGGTCTTCCATCAGTGGCAGTCGACTAAATCCATTGAGGAGAAAATGCTGGGCACAGCGCCACTTTTAGGAAGCTATCATAGCTAGCTAGCTGTACTCCGTCCATGGCATCCTCCCACCTTTTCTCCCCTTCTTGTCCTTTGGAAATATAAATATAGTGACACCACTCCCCTTGTTGCCTTTCGATTGGAAATTACATCCGAAAGTAGCACAATGTGGCATTTTACTACCAAACCGGCGTCAGTTGCTAATCAAGAGAACAGTGTGCTATCGAAGTTTTCAGACTCCTGCAACTTCGCTACGTCATCGCCCCCAGAATGCACTGCGCGGCGAAAACATCCGTTGGTCACCGAAAAATGTAGTTTTTAAGGGCATAGCAGTATTTTATGATTTTTTTTAAACAAAATATTTTCGTCAAAAATAATAAGTGTGGTCTATCAGCCCATATTCTTCATAGCCGGGGATCCTTTTAAGATCCTGCCGGACCCGGATCCTGTGAAAAACTCTATTATCCTGACGGATCCGGAACCGGAACCGGATCCGGTGCATCTCTAGAAAATAAGTTATTTTAGGCAGCACCATTGAAACCCATTCATCCTCCACTTGTCCGTGATCACCATCAAACTTCAATACCACCTGAAGAACTGAAGTCATTCTGACTGGTTAAAGATTATCTGATACTATCAAGCATGATGAAACAATTTCTAAGGAAACTACAATACTTAAAAAGTGCTTGATGCAGCAAAGTGTGTGTAGCACATGCATTTTGATAGTGATGAAGGCGTGAATGGCTGAAACATTTTAAGAACTTGTAACACTCTTGCAACAAGCAGCCCCATCTAAACCAATCTGCTAATCAGTGCCTGGCCTCACCTGAGTAGGGCTGTTATGCCATTATTCAATTACGGGCGTCACCTGCCAAGGGCCTGATGACTCTGGTCACATGGTACTCTTGCACCTGTATATAAATCTGGACTATCAACACTTCAGTTGCTTGCCTGCCTGCTGGCTGGCCTGCATGGCACAGCATAGCACTTGCTTGCCTACAAGCTTGCTTACATGCTTGCACACTTTCCTCTTTGTGAAAGCTTGCTGTATGTGGCATAATTTGTGGCATTGTTGCATATAATGTGCCTGCTGCAAATTAGGCATTGCTTTGAGAGCTAGCTTGTAGTGCTGCTTGTTTGCTGTGCTACTTGGTGCAAAATATTTTTTTAAAGACTGACCAATGCTATATTCATCATTGGCTCATCAAGAGATACAGTAAAAAGCCCACCTTGCACATTATCATTGTAACATAGCACTACGTACTCTGAAATTTTATTCATGCCCACACTTTCAAAGGACCACCGCAAACCATTTTCTCAATACAGCATAGCGCCATAGTATCATGCTCAAGGCACTCCAGTCATGGTGAACGATGGGAGGGTGGGGTGGTAACATGGCCAGGGTACCACAGTTATGGAGAATGATGGGTGGGGTGGGAAGTTGCCATGGCCATATTCATGAATACAACTATGACCCAGTATTTGCCTGTCATCACACAGTACAATTCAACTTTTTAACTGAAATGTACTGTTATTTTACTTATAGTACTGCATAAATATTGTAGAGCACTTTTAGTTTAACAATACTAATACTGTGAACGTTCTGTAGAGTACTGTTATTTAACAGTTCAATTGCTGCTGAAAAAATGTTATATACTGTGATACATTAAACAGCAATGAGCTGTATTTGATTTTTGGTGTGAAATAACAGTAGAATTACAGGTAAATATAATTGCCAGTAACTGCCGTTATTTTGCAGGGAAATTTTCTTAGAGTGTATAGCATGGTCCTTTACTCCTGAAAGCCAGGTTATTCACGTTGTGACCATAGCCCAAGAGTTACTTTTGTTATTTAGTCTAGTCTGTGTGTCTTGTACCTTTTTTGCTGTGCTTGTAGATCAGTCACCTGTGGTGCTGAGATCATGGGCCACGTGTGCTGTGACCCTTCAAATCCAGAGGCTCCAGATGCAGCCACCTGGAAAATGGCCCACTCTTTTATCTGCAAAAGAGCAGTCTTGCACATCGTGTAAAGCCTTTAGCTCTCTTTCATTCAGTCATTCATCTTTTGCAAACATGCCAGAATGCCGTGCTTCCATGTCATTTGAATTCTTCTTCTTTTATCCATTGTAGTGCCATGCTCCCACCTCATTTGAATTCTTCTTTTATCCATTGTTTCAAACAAGGTTGACTCCTACCTGCGTATCCATCTGCCATATTTGCAAGTTTCATGCTTTGCGAAGGGCCCTGCTGTTTCCAAATTGCCTTCTTACTTGGTGTTTTATTGAGCGCCTCTCACATTGCTGTTATAAGCTTGCCTGCTCAGGGGTTCTTGTTTTTTTCCAACCAAATTAAGTCATGCCTCAGTTTCCCAATTTGTAAAAAATACAGTTACATAGATTACATTAGGTCTGAAATGTGCTGTTTTGTTCTGCTCCAAATATTATTAATCATCATATTTTATCACATATTTTTCCAATAAATGAAATTGACTTTCGGGCCAGCAATTTTAAATGCAGTTGTTGTTTTCTGAAATAGCTGGGTACCAATAATGCCAGCAAGCCTTTTTCCTCAACCCAACATGTTCGATATGGAGTCCACACATCTAAAAGATCACACCCTCAAGTTAATTGAATTCCTCGGAAGGTACCGAACAGATCAACGAATGATGAATCAGCCAAAAATTGCATGGATAACCGCCGGCTATTGAAAATGGAGGAATGTATTACGATACAGCTTTGCTAACACATCAGAGCAAAAACATGAAATGAATTCTTGCTGATGAGAGAAGCGTTTCATCAGTTGATGAAAATGATGACCGATTATCTGCTCAGTCATCAAATGTTGAGTGGCGGTTATACCCGGACTGTGAACCTTAGGTATTGAAAAGAACGTTAAAAAAAAGAATTTGCATAGAAAAATATCACCTTTCTTAGTTGTAGGCAATATTTCATGCTTTTGTGCTCATAGCCCCTTAATGCACGCCGGCCGTGAGATGTTGTAATGGTTACTGAAAAAAACTTCACTTCCATAGTACTACACCACTATGACAGTGCACAGGGCCTTCAGTAATACATTACGACTTGGTCATTGCCATTCTAGTAACAGCTAATTTATAACAGGGGTCGTGTCTTACTGGGTTTTAAAGACCATATGACACTTGGGAAATATTGTAATATACACAAACATATTGAAAGTAAGCATAAAATATAGTCACTTGAAGATGGCTTTGATCATTATGATGGAAAACATGATGTTTTATGGCCTTTGAACAGCGAGATTTTTGACATCTGCTGGCGCGCTTCCTACAAGTCCGTCACGTCACCGATGACGTACGCTCAGGAATCTATAGGCCTATCAGGACTGTCTTGACGCCTGTCAGGATTACCTGTCACAACTAACATGGATTCCGTAGTGGGTCTAGACAACTCATCTGAAATACTCGGAGCCTGAAACGTTTTTGAAAGTAGAAGAGTCCGACCCGATACTGGAAGACAGTGGTGGAGGCATTATGCCCTACAGATAGGCTACGAGCCGTATCTGGATGAGATGGAGCGACGAGGCTCCGAAAGTTCGGATGGCGAAGCAGAAGGCGCTGTCGGTGGTGCTGCTGTGACAGGCGGCGGGATGCCAAGAGACGTTGGCAGGCTACAGCGCGTGGAATGGTAACTACCTTCTTGTTCATTTTCCTGACAATGAACGGAGAGTAGACTCCGTAAGATAGTGTAGGCCTACTTTGTTGTAATATCGTTTGTTTGTACCACCGAGCATTTGTGTGCAGTCTACTTCTCACATCCCAAAAGTAGCCTAATAGCCATAGGTAAGGACGATCGCAAAATGATTTTACGTCTCAGTGCCTCATTGTCTTCATCTTTATGTAGTTAGGCCTATATCACTATTTGTTTTTATAAAGGAACACCAAGGCCGTCAGACCAAGTACGCAGTTTGCCCTGCGCTATGGCTTGGCTCCAGTGCCTTTCCTTCCGCGAATATGCTACTCCGGACTTTTACGCGAATCAACACTCGACATTGACACTTTGTGAAGTTCTGTGATTATTTCCAACACTCTTGCCTTTATCTGTCGCATTGTAGGTGTTCTTGTGGGATGTGTGCGCCGATGCAAACAGTAAAGGACTCTGTGTGCTGCCGTGAGCAGCCCAAAGTGTGCGCCAGGAGAGAAGAGGACGGGAACACACATCCGCTGCGTAACAGAACATTCTGGCTTTCAGCCCGTTTGTCTGAACGAGCACGTTCTCCGCACCGCATATTTCCACTACCGGCAAGACTACGGGGACGTAGAGGGAACGAGTGAGTAGCCTAGTCATATTGTAAAACCATTTGTATGGAATAGTAGGAACCGTATGATTTCATATCAATGATGTAAACTTGTCATGCAGGCCTACATCTAAAACTCATGTTTTTTTCTCTCTTCTGATCATCTTTCAACTTTTAGATACACTGCATATAGACAATTTCTTAGATTTTGCTATGACTACCTGGGAATACACGCCAAGGTCCCCTTACCTTCCTTTGTGGTGTGGTCCATCCGGAGAACTTTTCACTCTGCAGATTACAGGGGGTTCCAGGACAACAGCCCGTGATGTTGCTCATGCACAATCTACCAGACTAATGATTGAACTGGCCTTGCCCCAGGGCAGAATCCTGACATTTTTAGTTTAGTTTAGTTTGTGAGTGTGTGTTTGTGTTCTCGTTATTTCCCCTTTATTTAAAAAAAAAACTAACCCCTCTTTGTAATTGCACTTGTTGTTCTGTATATCTCCTGTGCACTTTGTATTTGCTTGTGATGTTGGCTTGATTATGTCCTCTTCTGAAAGTCTCTTTGGTTATAAAGCGTCTGCCAAATGCAATGTAATGTAATGTAATGTAATGTAATGCACAAGTGTTGATAAATAAATGACAATGAATGTCAATACATGTTACCTGTAGCTTCATATGAATTTGTCTTCATTTTGCAACTCACAACAGCGTACAATAAATAGCCCTAGGGGGCGCCAAATACAACCTCACCAGTGGCGGTTTTAGAAAGTCTGAGGTCCTACCTAGGCAAAGAACAGTTTCGAGACCCCACGCCCCTTGGCCTAGGTGACACCAAACATACAAATTCAGCAGTGGCGGTTTTAGGAAATCTGAGGTCCTGGGCAAAGACCACATTTGAGGACACCCCCCCCCCCGCCCCCCCGCCGACACACACACACACACCACCACCACCACCACCACCACCAGCATCACCTAAGATGTAAATGTATTGGATTTATTTTATCTATTACTTTTTGAGAAGAGACAAGTCAACTTCTTAGCAAACAAACAGTTGAACATTTTTCTTTTAGTGTTATTCCAGAGACGAAATCCTGAAATAAAGTGATGAACCATTGGAACATTCTTGTACAAATTGTAATAATCTTGACTGCATCAACCATTCCCATCCTGCTTAGACTTATAATCCCTACCTACTCCTTCAAGCTTACTTTTACAACTCAGTTCTTCGCTTATCAGTTGACTTGATGTCATAATAAATATAATGAGAGTTAATATTATTAGGACAATTGTGTGGTATTATGATTTGACATATTTCCTGTTGATATGTTCTTCCATACTGGATACACCCACTGAAGAATGTCTCAAGCAATGCACATCAAAGTCAATTGCACATTGAAGGTGTCAGCATCAGTGGGCTCATGCCATGCTCAGGCCATCACAGTCATGGAAGGTAGAGGGGTGGAACAGTTAGTTGGTCAGGGTACCTCCCTTACAAATTGTCTCCTCCCTCTGTACACCATCTCTGGTGAACCTTTGCTCTTCAACATGAGCATAAGGCAGTCCCACCCCCCAAACACCTCCATGACCGAGATGATCTGATCATAGAACCGTGTCCCGCCCTAATCCACAACCATTACTGTGGTGCCCAGGGCATAGACTTGCTACACTGCACAGATTCTATACCCATCATGTGTTTATCACTCTTACATGGGTATTGAATAAACATATTCATTGAAGAATACCACCCTAATTGCAATAGGGACTAGAACTTCTCCATTGAATATAATATGCTCACCCACAAAAGATAAAGGAGTTCTACGTTGAAAAACAATTTATCACCAATTTCAGCTTATAACACATAAATATCACAAGAAAATGCAATAGAATCTAGAAATGTTTCAGAGTTTCATCATATTGTCATTTTATTGTGAGATTCAAACTTTGTATTGAAGCATCAAAAATATGATCACTCAGACAGTGAAGCCTGGAGATTAAATTAAAACACATGGCCATCACCTATGATTTACTGAAATGTATAAATAAAAACCCTAAACAGATGTAAACGAACGGCCTCTGCAATATTGTGTGTGTCAATGTCTATGTCAAGCGGAGTGGTGGAACAATTGCACACAAGGCGCTAGGGCAAATAGATAGGGCCCACATGCAGCCCGCCAGGGCCCCCACATACAGCCCGTTAGGGCCCCCATTACCTAAAGGAGGGCCCTTGGACTAGTTGCAAATGCCCTAATTGTCCTCCTTATAGCTCTGTCCCTGATCATTCATTTGAGCTTTTTCACCATATAACTTGGCAGTTTTGATAGGTACTGTTTTTTTTTTAACTTCTGAGAGTTGTGATTGACCAATGACTGAGGCAGGAAGACAGAAATGACGGGGATAGGGTATGGAAAAATCTCATTTTGCCCCATAAAATTACTTGGGCATTTTTGCTAGCAAACTGACAATTTACACCTTCACCATGGAAGCTTATCTAGTAGTCTTTATCATGTGGTGTCCAAGATGTTGTGCAGTACTTCTGGGACAATACAATGAAAGCCCACATGGGTATTGGGGGACACTGTAGCAACACAGACATGAAATGAGTGGGTAGGATATTCAAAATATCACCTCAAGGTCTCTCCATCTCAAATGACTAAAGCTAATATTACACACCCTGTAATAACCTTTTTCAGAACCCCAAGGAGAGGATGGAGCAGGTGGTTCCCAACACAGTAGATCAATGCACTCACAGAAAATATGAAAATAAATGTGTTTATTACATGCAGTCCAGCTCTGTCCAATTTTAAACAAAAGTATGAGTACATTTGTGGTGTAATTACAACAGTAGCACATAACACATAACTGTAACACCATGTATGCCATTGTACCTTATGTACAGTGAGACTGTCATTACTAAAAAAAACACTAAAAACCTAACAAGGACCTGGCCTGGTTCACACCAGATGGTGTGTGTGTAGCTTTGGCGCCCCCTGCTGGAGCAGAGCTACACATACTATCACCGCAAACTCAATCCAACCAGTGGAGAATCAGCTGAACATACGACAAGTACATTGGTCTACTTTTTACTCAGATAAGTCACCTGAGTTGGAACCATTTGTATGCAAAAGTGTGAAAAAAAGAGAGAGAAAAAAAGTGTCCTTCACAAACACACCCTGTACTGTGGTTTTGGAATTACCTGCATCAAACTTTTGGTAATGTATTGAAGGGTTGTTTGTGGCGCTAAAGAGTGTTGTGTGTGTGTGTGTGTGTACTGACTGCTGCCCTCTTATCCGGCTTTTCACATGATGCGCTCAATGGCTCTGGAACAGGGGATAGGTCTGGAATGTCAAAGTCATCACAGCTGTAGTCCTCACCTCGACACATGGCCTCCACCATCCGCATCAGCTCTTCAGCATAGCCTGTTGCAGAAGAATATTGGGACAAGGTTCAAATTCATCCTACAATAGATATAGCACACGAGTACATCTCAAATCCTAATCTTATCTGCTATGAACTTTCTACAGTCACTTCAGAAATGGCCCCAGTCTATCTGAGACATACTACTACTCTTCCTTACCCTGTGCTAATGTCTTTTGAAACAAACAAAAGTGCAAGTCCTGAGACATTTACAATCATTGCTCTGTACATTTTTGTGCACTGGGAATGTTGCAAGCTGTAGCTAAGTCCTTGATTGAAAGCAGCTTTGGATAAAATAGTCTACCAAGTATAATGTAATGTCCTAGAAGTATGTTTCACAGAATATTTCTGTATGATTACCTGCTCTCCATCCCTTTGTATGAAAAGTGACACAGGCTATTCCCTGCCTTCCAAGACTCTGTGCGCACAAGAAGAGAACAGTCCCTCGAATCCGGTATGCCTGTTGTGGATGTGATCCATAACTGACGTCCATTTGTCCACCAAATTACCTTATCTTATCTCATATGTACAGTAACTACAGTATAGCTTTGTCAACTAAAGCATTTTATGACAAATGTTGAATGTCAGGCTAAATAAGTCAGCATTTGATTGCTATCATTTATGCTACTGTATATCTAAATTTGGTACCTACATTTGAGCTCATGGTGTGTGTCTTTTTTCCGCAAGTTGAGCATGCCTTACTTTGATGTCATCTAAGGAGGAAAAGATCCTATACCATTGGGGATTTCACTGAACTGGTGAACACTTCTCTCTCCTGCTAATAGTTCCCAGTGGTGATCATTTAATAGGTTAGTGCTCGCAGGCAACACTCACATGCTGGAAATTCTCTGTCAGCTATAAATTAAACGAAGCTCACTCAAAAACATTCGCTATTAAATGGCTTCGAACATCACTGAGATGGTAGCCATTTGTTGTTGGAGGATAGGAAGTAATTTATCAATGCTGTCATGGCAACCTAACCTTTTCCTTAGTTCAATTCTGAAGGAAGATATGTCACGGAGAGACTGGACTACCAGGTAATTGGATATTAAAATGGGCAATACAGAGACAAACACTATCACAGCCTTTTGATTATAGTTGAATTGGATGTGCGGAAATATCAAAAGTCTATTTGGGGATTACATGAAGTATTGTACCTAAGGCACTCTGTCATCATAATTTCAAAACTGCTGCGCCGATGCCTCTTCAATTCTCTCTCTCTCTCTCTCTCTCTCTCTCTCTCTCTCTCTCTCTCTCTCTCTCTCTCTCTCTCTCTCTCTCTCTCTCTTTCTCACCCCCACACATTTCGTCTGTGAAGGAACTAGAGGAAACAGAGCCTACATGAGCTCTTTTTTACATTCATAGTAAAATATTGAATAAATATGACTGATAAACTGAATGACTGAATGAATGACTGGATTGATGACTGAATGAATGAATGAATGCATGAATGAATGAATGAATGAATGAATGAATGAATGAAAGAAAGAATATGACTTCATCGTTTGTAGCCTAGAGTATGGAGCTCTGGTGATCTGGCTAGAGTATGGAGCTGTGGTGATCTGTCATGCTAGAGTATGGAGCTGTGGTGATCAGTCATGCTAGAGTATGGAGCTGTGGTGATCTGGCTAGAGTATGGAGCTGTGGTGATCTGGCTAGAGTATGGAGCTGTGGTGATCTGGCTAGAGTATGGAGCTGTGGTGACCAGGCTAGAGTATGGAGCTATGGTGATCTCATTAGGGTATGGGGATAGTGATCTGGCCATATCTCATAGCAGCACAGCGCCCTGGGGCAAGAGTCCATAGCCTCTTAATGGAGTTGCCGTTGCTTACAAACTGACTGACCTTTTGTCTGCAATAAACTGATTATTTTAGCAGGGAAAGGCAGAAAGTCTGAGATCTTGGCCTCAGGTCCTCATTTTTAACTATGAATTTAAATTCACCAAAACATTGGTATACTGGGTGTGTAACGTGTTCGATGGAAAAACAAAAAGGACATTAAGAAATGCAATTTGGTCTTCTGCCATTTAAAGCCTGCCGACAGCATTATAAAAAACATTTTATTTTATATTTTTGTAGAAAAAAATGTCCTGTGTATTTCACAGTTTTGATAAAGCATGTTAGAACCGTTTGTAAGCGGTCTGATTTTTTTCTCCAAACTCAAAAGTCAAGGACAGCATTTATATGGGGCTCACTTACAAAATAGGAAGATTTTTTCATTTGCCAGAAAGTCATATATGAATAGAAATGTCCAATGTGCACTTAAAGTGTGTAACTAGCTATGCAAATTGCTTGAGTAATTCTCCTTATCAGGAACTGCAGATGGCATTAAAATACACTGTACAAAGAAAGTATGTATTGCAGAGCAGACTGATAGTGAGGAAGAGAAGCTTATAATGTGGTAAAGATGATATTGTTTGTTACATCTGGAAAAAATAGAACTAGAACTCAACACCAAAATTATTTTACCTCCGTAGTCATCTTCACACGTTACAGCTACTGTACAGAGTGAAAGAATGTTGTGCATGTTGTGAAAATTTAGTCTAGCACTACTCTTTAAAAAAAACCCTATCTATCACCTCAGTTTTAGCCGACTTAGGTGTTCTATACGCATAGAGAGGTCCATTGTTATTACCTTCACCGCGAAGGTTATGTTTTGACCGCTGTGTATTTATTTATTTATTTGTGAATATGTTTGTTTGTTTGTTTGTACTTCGTATAACTCAGACAGAACTGAGCCGATTTTTATGAAATTTAGTGGGATGATTGGTCATGACCCAAGGAACAATCGATTACTTTTTGGGAGTGATTGGGTCAAAGGTCAAGGTCAAGGTCACGAAAAGGTCAAAAACGTAAATTTGCGATATCTCGGTTAATTGGCATCCGATTTGCCTGAAACCAGTGCCAAGATGTGCAGAATTCAATTCCCGATCTTGTGATGTGCCACACGTCATGGTGGTGTCCATACGTTTTTTTGCGGTTGGGGGTCAACGGTCAGTGGGGTCAAGACCTTGCGAAATGCACGTTTCTCATCTTAACTCGGTCAATTCTGGCTCCAGTGACTTTTCTTTGCCAAGCACTATATGCCAGAACAACGTGTGCATGCTGAATTGAATAAGAGGTCAAGAATGGGCCAAAAATGTAATATTCAATGAAACTAACACCAAAATTTGGAGAATGTTATGCCCCACACTCTGAAGATGGCCAGAAAAAAATAAGTGGCGTAGGCGAAGGTTTGGGCTCCACTGAGTGCCCGTTCTAGTCTTTAAATACAGTTATGCTTAAATCTTAAAGTGATACTGTCCCATTTTTGGAAATAAGCTTATTTTACACCTCCCCTTGAGTTAAATAATAGGGTTTTACCGTTCTCCTGTATTTTCAACCGTTCTCTGGGTATGGCAGTGCAAATTATACCTCCAAGCTAGTAGTTAACATTGAGTCCTATGAGACCAGTTAGCCACCAGCTAACAAAAATGGGACAGTATCACTTTAAGCTTAAACACGTCACAAATTGCCATAGAGGGAGCGAGGGTACCAGTTTAGTGTGTTATCATATGTCTTCGATTACTTTACATACAGTAAGTGACAAATTAAGATCAAGCCTACTTTTTTGTGTGTTCATCGTGACTGGTATGACTGTTGGGGGCCTCTATGGAGGGTCGGATTTGGTCGGGCCCGAGGCAATTGCCTAGGTTTACGTAATGTAGAGTCCGCCTCTGACCGGACTCAAGGTAGAGGTTCTGGTGGTGTTGGGTGAGCTGACAGGTGCTCACGGTTCGCCTTCATGCAGGCAGGCAAGCAGCGCACAAAAGATGATGTAGCTGCATCCAAAAAAACAACGGATGCAAGAGGAAAATATTGCAGGGTTATGGCACGTTATTTGTATTCAGCACAGTGTGAAAAACCTCATCTGGCATGCTAAGCTTCTGGTTGCATCATTCATTCAAAGGGTGTTTTGGACACAAAGATATAAGCATTGTTTAATTGACTGTGGTGTTTGTATAGGGATAATATAAATGCTGCATGAAACAGGCACCAAGCTTTTCACAATTACTCTTATCACAGGGGAACACTCCGCATAACTCTTGGCCAAATATTGAGTATGCATGCTATTTGGACAAACATCTGCAGAGAGGATTTAAAAAACCTGCCTAAGCAGCAATTTGAATGAGAATTGTAAGCACATTCAATGTGGAAAATGTGACGGAATAAGAAGAGTTACAATGTGGTAAAGGTGTAATCATTTTGTAATTTTCCTCATCCAGTGATAAAGAAAAAAAGAATAATGGAGTGTATCCTGCCAACATAAAATGAAACTGTTGGCCAATAAATTATCCAGGAAATATCTGAGCCTGATTTTCATTGCTGCTTTAAAAAAAAGTTTTTTCTCTCAAGGACAAACACAATGTGCACAACCTCTAAAAGACAAGACGGCAGTCTTTAGAGATAAACCAGAAATAGTAACTGTGAGTTTAATGTTGTTAATTTGGGGGGTTTGTTTAGGAATGCTGCCATCAAACACGCTCTGCATGGGGTTATCAAACATCAGGAGACATCAGCATTTCAGCAATCTGTGGAGCACTAATGATGGCAAAAGAGGACTTTATAACAGTGATTCTCAAAGTGGAGCCTTAATGATGGCAAAAGAGGACTTTATAACAGTGATTCTCAAAGTGGGGTCCGGGATCCCCAAGCCGTCTGTGGCATATTGTCAAGGGGTTTGTTGAAGGTTTGTTGTTTGAAATGTGAAAATAGTACAACAGAGCATATTAGAGCAGACCTCATTTGTACAGAGCATGACATTTCTCTGACATTAGTGGTGCGATTATGAGGGAGGTCTTGGATTTTTGTTCTGTTCCATTAGGGGTCCCTTTGAGGAGCCCTGCTCTATAATAGGGGTTCCTAACCTTACCTGAAATGTTCACACATGTTTGGGGCCCACACACACGCAAAAACAGTATTTGGATTTTAAGAAAATTATTTCAAGGCCCACTTGGATTACCTTCAGGGGGGCCCGGCCACATAGATTGAGAATCTCTGCTCTAATGTTACTTCTAAATCTTTGAGGAGCCCTGCTCTATAATGTTAAGTTCTAAATCACGGCTATGTTACTGTGCCTTTGTGGGGCATTATGTCCTCCATTATTTTGTGTCTCATTTATTATTCTTTCTTTCATTTAATGTTTTTTGTGTGTATGCTTATTTTCACAAAAAATAAACATGACTAGAGCTCTGTGTGTGTGTGTGTGTGTGTGTGTGTGTGTGTGTGTGTGTGTGTGTGTGTGTGTGTGTGTGTGTGTGTGTGTGTGTGTGTGTGTGTGTGTGTGTGTGTGTGTGTGTGTGTGTGTGTGTGTGTGTGTGTGTGTGTGTCCGCGTTTGTATGCGTGCAACACTGAAAACCAACATCCTGTTAAGTCTTGAGAGAAAACAGTTAGAAAGGGAAGCTTGACAATGCGCCAAACATAAAGAAAGCCATATGAAACGAGTTGTCAATAGATTGCCTACTTTGTGTAGAGAGGGTTAAACATAAGTAAATGGGTCAGGTAGACAGGACAGCCCTTCAGGACAGTTGGCTGTGGGCTGATGGATAAAGCTAAAGGAAAAGCAGCCCCTTGCAGCAACAGGGAGGATGGCACACCTTACACGGGGGACCCAGCCAGTGGACATTGAGTGCTTTGACCTGGAAAAGTTCCTTGAGTTATCTTGTAACTTAAACTCCACATTGTTTTTTTTTTCCATTTTTATTTATCCCAGTATTTTATTGGGTCCTGCTTATTCAGGAAAGCTGCATAAAATGTAAATGTTTAATTGACAAAAATAGATGGTAGATACAGTAGTAATTGTGTGTGAAAAGAAGAACTTTTGTTTTGTCAGGACATTTACAGTATATATTGCTAAGTTTCATGGACCATGGCTGAGGGGGAGACCTACTTCTTCAGCTCCCTGGTGCACAGGATTACACCCTGGAGTCTTTTCAGAGATCACCAGGGGTAGCTATTAAAGGTCTAATCTAATCTTTCTAGATGAAAACAGAACTGATAGATAATATATAGTCTTTTCCCCGCTTCTACTTACTGAGAAGGCAGATTTATTGTTATTTTTATTTATTTATTTACTTAGCCTACTTATTTATATATTTATTCACAGTACAGCTGAAGTGCTGTTAAGGACTTTAGTGGATGAGAGTGAGTGAACTGTAATTTTGCCACCTGTATAGAAGGTTCAAATTAAACAGCGGATGCACCATCTGAGGCAGCTCATCAGACTGCAGTTCTTGTGGGGTTCTAATGGGTTAAGAGAGGGCATTTTGAAACAGCCGTCTGGGTTATTGTTATCATTTAATTTCGGGAAGTTATAATAATAGTTGTCAGTTAATGACTTTAGGCTTTAAAGAATGACTTTTTAGGACCTCATGTTTATATTTCGCCTGGGGCCCCAAAGTGGCTAGATCTGCCCCAAGGCCCGGCTGTACATCCTAACCTGAAGAATCCTATTGAAGAGACGCAGACAGGGTGTGTTGTTGCTGCCAGGGCTGCTGACAGCTTTGGCTGTGCCCCGGACAAAGTCATCTGAAAGGGCCCCCTACCCAATACATACAACGTAATACGGACCCATTTCCGGGGGTCCCTCTCTCCCTTGGCCCGGATCAACTGACCCATCTGTCCCCTCCTGTCACCTTCCCTGTTGCTGACCAACTGTGAGCACCTGTCAACTCACCCGACACCACCAGAACCTCTACCTCGGACCCGACTGTCCTAGCCTGGTTCACACCAGACGTTGTGTGTGTAGCTTCGGTGCCCCCTGGGCACCGTCTGGTGTGAACCAGGCTACGACTGTCCATCCTAACTTGAAGAATCTATTGAATTTCTGGCCATGAGATGCACACACACACCCCCCACCCCCCCATCTTCATACGTACTGTTCTGGCCAAACAGCCTGTGGTGTTTGTTGTAGACCTGCACCAGCTCCTTCTATACAGTCCTTTAGCATCAGCATTTCACACGGGCCCCTACGCCCACAATATTTTTCCAGTGACCCCCTTTTGGACCCAAGACCATTTTCGTGGCTATTACATATTGACATATTTTTGTTATTATTGCTACATTTGAATTTGAAAATTGCATGAAAAGGCAATAAACATGGTAAGCATTTTTCGGAATTAGGTTAACTATTAACCTGTGATTTTCCTGTTTTTCTCTCTTCTCTCTGCTCCCCACTGCAGTACCTCCCTGAGCCCCTCTAAGGGTCCCAACCCCCGGGTTGGGAATCACTGCTGAATTCACGACCTGATACAGTGTCCTTAACGTCAGCTAAAGCTGGGCTTACACTGTGCAACTTTTGCCCCGAATTTGCCCCGATTTGGCAGATTCGGGCAGATTTCTTGCTCAATCGCAGGTCAATCGCGAGTCTCGCTACATGCAGTGTACATGGGGTAACGACAAGCGATTTCGCCTCACAATCGTGCAATGGCAGGGTCGCAAGAAAATCAAACGTTTGAAATCCTGGTCGTGCCTCGTGACTAAATCGCACAGTTAAAGCAGTGCTGCGACCCGATTTGACACTACACATGCACAAGTTAACCATTTTGCTCCGGCCGTCGGCTCGTCTAGTGTGAGGACGTGAGTCGTGAGATATGAACTTTTAAATTGCGAAAAATCCTCATGCAGTATGAGCAGGATCTTACAGTTTTTCTCGATTGCCTCCACACAAGTTCTGGTACTTCACACACAATTCTCGGAACATCTCACCCATTTCCCAACTCCCCTAACCAATGTCACTGAACACTAAACACAATTCCTACTTAACACTCAAATTCCAGTTTTAAAACACACTCTTTTCACACCATTACACACAATTCTCTGGATTACACGCAATTTTCATAAAGAAAAACACTGGGTTTCTCATGGAACACACTGTCATTCACAACACTACAATCAATTGCAACTATGTTCACTTCCTCATCACATGGGCAAACTCTCTTCATACCGGTTTACAATCTGAAATCATCACCCCATAAGGACACACATTGCATGTCATATTGATGAAAAATGAGTGGATGCAAGGAGAAAACCCATTTGTTTAGTTTTTGAACTCAACTTAACTTTCATGTGGTTACCCAATATTTCACAATACATTAGTGCAATTTTTAAATATTTTTAAAAATATGTAAGATATATACACGTCTGTGTACTCCGAGTCTAAAAACAATATTTCAGTATTTTACTGCAGAAAAATACCCTCTTTAGTAAGTAGAACACTGAAGAAAATAAGTTTCTACTGTGTTTCAAGTTGATTATAGAGGTTTTTTTCATAGCAATAGGCTATACAGTAATGTAATGGGTTTTTTGTACTGCCAAATAGGCAGAGGGGTTTATCTTTGTGTTATTTTTGTGAAAAAGACATACAAATCTTTCTGTTTCTGTTTGTGTGTTGTGGGAATGAAGTTTTTCCAACTTATGTCACAGTATACAATCCAGAACAAAAAAAGCCCAAGTTACTGGGAGAAATTAGTTTTACCCTGTGCCCAACAGTGTTTTAATGGGTCTGCAAATGTGTATTGTAGTGACTGTCTGTGTGTGTCATTTGACGACAAAATTAGGTTTTTAGAAGAGAGTACATTGTTTTGAGACAAGACGTGCATTTTTCAGAGGTAGTGAAGAGTTTGGCCCGTTGTGTGTGAGGTTTGGAGATTTGTGTGTAGAGTTTTGATAATTCGAAGACCGATTCCGAAAATTGTGTGTAGGCAATCGAGAAAAACTGTAATACCCACAACTGAAAATATTGCACAGTGTATGCCCGACTTTAGTGTAATGTTATGTAATGGAATTTGTCCTTGCAGCATGTGTTTGAGCTGTAAGAGGCACGTGGGAGGTTTTCAAAATGTCTGCTTTTGAAAGGTGAGGTGAGGCCCCCACTAATCTCTCCTCTTGCTTCGTAATTAGCCATCTGAATTGCAGTGTTTCTGCCTAAATGCCATTCGCTCTCCCTGTGCCTGGGGTACAGCACACGTCAAGCTGGCAGACTGATGTGAAACGACTTACAGAACTGAAGGGGTGGGGGTGGGGTGATAATTGATTAAGCAATTGAGTTGCCTGTATTCACATTATTACTAATACTTCGATAAATGACTTACAGTGAATGTCAAGTTGCAAGACGTACTGAAATGGCCTACTTGGTGGTGAGAAGAAGCGGTTACATTTGCTCTCGGATGACTGCAAAGTAACTGAGGGCTATTTTACTAATTAACATGAACTCAATGGTGATGGTGTCTAAGGGTGAGGAGGTTTCAAAAGATGACTCTTTAATGGTGTCCTTAAGCTCTGGCCTCGTGCTCATCGTGCACTTGAAACATGCAAATTATGTTCACAACAAGGCATTTATGGCCATCTTGTCATTACTGATGCCAATTAATTTCATAAATGGACTTCATATGGGAAATGT
Organism: Engraulis encrasicolus; assembly: GCF_034702125.1. NCBI lineage: Eukaryota > Metazoa > Chordata > Actinopteri > Clupeiformes > Engraulidae > Engraulis > Engraulis encrasicolus. The sequence continues at coordinate 32,974,310 of NC_085873.1, read as the reverse complement.
TTTCCTCCCGCTTCGCTTCCGGGTTTCTAAGCCTCAATGGATTATGCTAAAAATAACAGCACATGTAAGGACTACAATTTTCTTCAATAACCAGAAGCCTTTTTCTCCTCCGGAAAACATGTCTTACAGGTACAGGACGATCAATCACAACACACCCAAATGCATTTCCCTATTTTAAAACAGTCATTATTCTAAAAAGGATGACAGTTGTACTCATATTGATGTGTTAGGTTTGATCTTTTCTGGGATACTTCTCATCCTTTTTTTTGGAATGCAGAACAGATGATAAGAGATTGTGCATCATACACGGCGGTCACAAGGAAGCCGACAGCGAGGGGACAAAGGGGTCAGTTGTCCCGGGCCCAGGGAGACCGGGGGCCCAAAATTGAGTTTTCGTTACATTGTATGATGGGGGCCCTTTCAGATGACAAAAGCTATCAGCGGCCCTGGAACTTCTGGAAGGTACTGTGGAGGCCCCTGGATGGGACATGCCAGAGTCATTATCATGAGACTGCTATGACAAATGCCACCCCCCACTGCTGAAAGTGGGCAAGAACTAGCTCCTGAAATTATAATCATCCATTACAGACTTCAACACGCTGGCTTGCCTGGCTAATGTGATCATGCTGCACAGCACTCACAGTGAGGAGAGGAGAGGAGAGGAGAGGAGAGGAGAAGAGAGGAGAGGAGAGGAGAGGAGAAAAGAGGAGAGGAGAGGAGGGGAGAGGAGAGAAAGGGAGAGGAGAGGGGAGAGGAGAGGAGAGGAGAGGAGAGGAGAGGAGAGGAGAGGAGAGGAGAGGAGAGAAAGGGAAAGGGGAGAAGAGGAGAGGAGAGGACGGGAGAGAGGAGAGGAGAGGAGAGAAGAGGAGATGAGAGAAAGAGAGAGGAGAGGGGGGGAGAGGAGAGGAGAGTACGGGAGAGAGGAGAGGAGAGGAGAGGAGAGAAAGGGAGAGGGGAGGAGAGGAGAAGAGAGGAAAGGAGAGGGAGAGGAGACGAGACGAGACGAGACTAGAGAAAGGGAGAGGAGAGGAGAGGAGAAGAGAGGAAAGGATAGGGAGAGGAGAGGAGAGGGGAGGAGAGAAAGGGAGAGGGGAGGAGAGGAGAGGAGAGTCACTCTGAGGTAACACACAGCTGAGGAGAGGAGAGAAAGGGAGAGGAGAGGAGAGGAGAGGAGAGAAAGGAAGAGAAGAGGAGAGGAGAGGAGAGAACGGGAGAGGGGAGGAGAGGAGAGGAGAAGAGAGGAAAGGAGAGGGAGAGGAGAGGAGAGGAGAGAAAGGGAGAGGGGAGGACAGGAGAGGACTGGAGAGATGAGAGGAGAAGAGAGGAGAGGAGAGAAATGGAGAGGAGAAGAGAGGAAAGGAGAGGGAGAGGAGAGGAGACGAGACGAGAGAAAGGGAGAGGAGAGGAGAGGAGAGGAGAGGAGAGGAGAGAAAGGGAGAGGGGAGGAGAGGAGAGTCACTCTGAGGTAACACACAGCTGAGGAGAGGAGAGAAAGGGAGAGAAGAGGAGAGGAGAGGAGAGAAAGGGAGAGGGGAGGAGAGGAGAAGAGAGGAGAGTCACTCTGAGGTAACACACAGCTGAGGAGAGGAGAGAAAGGGAGAGAAGAGGAGAGGAGAGGAGAGGAGAGAAAGGAAGAGGGGAGGAGAAGAGAGGAGAGGAGAGGAGAGCGGAGAGGAGAGGAGTGGAGTGTCACTCTGAGGTAACACAGCTGAGGAGAGGCGAGTCACTCTGAGGTAATACGGTAGACGATCACCTGACCTCTCCTGTCCCCAGGCTTGTGTGTGAATGTATGTGTTTGTGTGTTTGTGTGTGTGTGTGTGTGTGTGTGTGTGTGTGTGTGTGTGTGTGTGTGTGTGTGTGTGTGTGTGTGTGTGTGTGTGTGTCTCTCTCTCTCTCTCTCTTTCTTTGTGTGTGTGTGTGTGTGTGTCTGTCTGTCTCTCTTTCTCTCTCTTTCTCTCTCTCTCTCTCTCTCTCTCTCTGTGTGTGTGTGTGTGTGTGTGTGTGTGTGTGTGTGTGTGTGTGTGTGTGTGTGTGTGTGCGTGCGCGCGTGCGTATGTGCGTACGTGCGTGCATGTGTGTGTTTCTTTGTGTGCATGTCTGTCTGTCTGTGTGTCTGGTGGTCTGAATTTGGCTTATTGCTTATTTCATGTTCTATGTGAGTCCTCATGTGAGCATGTGCGTCCGTTGGCCAATATCAACAATGTATGTTAAGCACAATAAGTATTTCTGGTTCGGCTGTGATTATATGATTCTAGTGTTATTCTCAGAGAGTATCTTTGACAACTCACCTTATTCTTTCCCATCCATATACTGTACAGTGGGTAGCTTTATGTTAGACAGAAATGTGGCCACAGGTCAAATACTGTATTATGGGCAACAAATGAAGCTGCCCAAATAAAATCGCCGACCTTAGTCTCACCAGCAGGCAGTCTGGAGGAGACCTATCAAAATCAAACTCCACTTTTGACTTTATCTTACTACCCTGCAGTGCTGCACTATCAATACCCACCATGTGACCTGTGTCAGGCATAATGAATCGTTGGTGTCGCCCGTCACCTCCCTGAGCTGTCTCTCCTCTCCACACCTGACGAGGAGCGGAGCCTCTTGACCCATATTTAAGGGTTTCGTCTAAGATGAAGAAGTGGGTTAAGGCGGTGGATGGGTTTCTGCATACTTTAGGGAAGAAAATGAGCAAGTGAGTGAGTTGAAACCGTCCGTGATAGCACTCTTGCATAACATCATTTGGTTTTAATTTAAAGCTCTGTTGGGAGAAGAAAAAGAAGAAGAAGGAGAAGAAGAAGAAGATTAAAAAAAAACCATGACGGATAAAATCTCATTTGGCTCCTTTTAACTTGCCACTTGGTGAGGGAGGGGGTTGCATCACTTTGTGACTGTCTGTCTGTGGTCCATTGTGTTTCGTGGAGTGCTCTATGAGCTAGAGCTAGATTAATCAGATGTCTGTTCTGAGGAATTGTGCTTGACAGACCCTAAGAGGAAGGTACGGGCTGATTAGATCTGAACTATTGTGACATTTAGCTGTGCCAAGCCCATCTTGTCAATTCAATAAAAGCTTGAGCTCCCTCACACGCACCCTCACTCTCTCTCTCTCTCTCTCTCTCTCTCTCTCTCACACACACACACACACACACACACACACACACACACACACACACACACACACACACACACACACACACACACACACACACACACACACACACACACACACACACACACACACACCATCTAATGGGAGCGAGGTCTTTGCGGTTGCATGGGTAATTGCCAGTGTAATGGACTATAGTAATTCATGGCAGAATACACTGAAGTTGTCTGGGGGGCTAGAAAGTGAAAGAAACTATTAGATGGAGAGTTTCTCAGTCGGCTTTCTTGTTTCTTTATGAAGTTAAACGATGGCCCATATACTGTAGACTGGTCTTGTGTTGTTACCCAATAGAGAAGTCGGGCCCTGCACCATGTACTATACAATATGAAGTAGAAAACTAGATAAACCTTCCTAGCAGATATAGGACCAAGTCACTAATTTGCAAGTCACAAGTAAGTTTCAAGTCCTTCAAATTAAGCCTGAGTCAAGTCACAAGTTAGGACACATTTTACCAAGTCAAGTCCAAGTCTTGTTTTTTTTTTTACGAAGTCCTTAACAAGTCCACCATGTATTCTACGCACATTCTTGATAACCACTTTTGGTCATAAATTAATCCACCTAGTGGCAGGAAGTATTTTGGCCTGATGCATTGGTCTAGAACTGCACTGTTGGCTGTCAGATGCAAAGGGATTGCACACCCTTTCTCCAATCACAAAGTGAGTTTTTACTTGACACTGGCATAATATGCATTACATGACATAATAGTGTCAAAATAGTGTCATGGATGAGTCATAAATATTATGTCAATGTCATTAATGATTTATGGTCAGGAAAAGGTGACATTGATTGGTCTGTCACCATAAACGAATGTCACTTGAAAAGTATAAAGAATAAAGAAGGGACATAAAGGGACATAAAATGACATAAAATGTTTATGATATTGACATAGGCCTAATGTTTACGACACGTTCAATGTCTCTAACGTCATAAGTACGCCTGCATCAAGTGAAGTGTTACTGAGTTTTTTTTAATTCACTATTTTGACAAGTTTGTCACTTTTTCTCTGATTGGTCATAGCATTGCACAGGCAGTGCATGGCACTGCAAACGTCAATTTAGTACGATCGACGCACCCATCCTTCCTTTCTGAATTGTTGTCCTTTTTTAAATTGTTACCTCAGCAATTACAAGCAATATTACTGTAAGAGGAGAGGCTGGTTTTGAATGGTATGAGTGTCACTCCATGAATTTCTCAATACGTAGGGGTTACATTTCAAGCCCTACCCCTTACTGCTCTGTTTGAAGGGACGAGGGGCAGAAGGAAGGCATAGGGGTAGAAATTAGAAATGGGATTCTGCCTTAGTCCCATCGACGGCCCTCCCCTCTCTGAACCATGCGGTGCGGTTCCAGACTAACCTTTTCATATTATAGTCTAGCTCGACAGCTTAATGTAGCGTCCCCCAAACTTTTTTGGTAGGCTTTAGTGTAAACCACATGAAAGGTAAATAGGCCTATTAATTATTTGCTGAAGGGAATATTGTTACACTAACGATGCATGGAAAGCATATATGCAAACAGACCCTGCTGTCCCCGACCCTCCCGCAGTACCTCTGTGACCCCCTTAGGGGTCCAGACCCCCCAGTTTGGGAACCATGGGCCTAATGAAATGGTACACTGTGCCCCTTACAGCTTTGGCCTGGAGCCACCAGCTCTTGTCTTCATAAGCATATGACGATTACAACACATCATGTGCTCACCCCTGCTCCCTCAGGAAACTGGAAGCATCTGTTCTCCTCACAGATGCTTTGCCCCCATGCACTACAACAGGGCAGAGAAAAAAGCTCATAAAATAGCGCCTCAGCATAATCAAGCTGTATACAGGGACAAGTTTTCCTGCCTCACAGTACACAATTTAAAGTGGGTTGCACCCAGTGGAGTCTATAAGATTTCACACAGCTCCTTTTTTAGAGTGTGCCCTTGGGAGGATTGCTCTTAGCATCACTTCCTGCTTCAGCAGAAGAGAGAGTACATCTTAATATGGGACCTTGCCTCCTCCACTTGCCTCCTCCACTCGCTTCTCGTCATGATGACATCACTGACAACAGCATTATATTTCAATATCTTGCAAAAGCTCAATTGTAGAGTCTTTTTCTCGTGTGCAATTGTTATGGTGAATGAAAAACAGTCCCTCAAAAGTTGTTGTGGCTAGGCTGACAGCTGGGAAACTTTATCGTTTTCTCCACGGAGGAGGGGCCAGGAGGCGGGACGAGGAGACAAGCACAAGTGGAGGAGGCAAGGTCACATATTGGGATGCACCCAGAGTCTATCAGCTGGGGGGCACCCCTACCTACTACTTCAGAATAAGAGTCTATCAGCTGGGGGGGGCACCCCATACCTCCATGTGTAATGTGGACAACAATATAAACTAGTTTCTAGTCTTGTTGACCTCATTTGAGAGCTCTGAGAGTCTATAATATGTAAATAGAAAGGAAAAAGAATCTGGTACCACACGGATATCTATTTTCCTGTAGTTTATGACTCATGTTTTGGCATGCATCAAGCATGGCGAAACGCTAGTCTGATTGCATTGATAAAATAAACTACAGAAAATAGACATCTGTGTGGCACCAGATTCTTTTTCCTTTCTTTGTTTGAGTTAGTCCCGCTCTGGTTGCACCGGATTGTTACTTAATTTGTTTTACAAGTGAATAATAACAATAATGTCTTCAATGTCTCTCCAATAGCAGCAAAGGAGGAGAAATGGTATGTTTCTCAGCAAGGAGCAGGCTGTAGCC
>NC_085873.1:32930910-32963410 GCF_034702125.1 Engraulis encrasicolus | reverse complement strand
ATAAGTAAATACACATAGTTTTGCTAGTGTTGCAACTTTTTTATTAACCCACATTGTACTGTTCTCCCCAACGCCTTGCCAGGTAAACAGTCAGATAACTCCACTCCACAAACCACGCAGAGAAGTTCTTCGTTTTGACTCTTTATGGCTGGTAGAAATGGGTAAAATAACGATGCCTTCAAGGCAACCTTGAAACTTGATGAGAAGCAAGTGTTTACATTCTCAGGAACGCCTCAGAAAGACAAGAATACGTCCAATAGTTATGACGTCAGTCACCCTACACAGATAATTAACTAACTTTGCCAGAAGGTGGCGATAGAGGTCCAAAAATAACAGTAAAGAACAATTATCCTTAGTTTCACAGTAGAAAACTAGCACCAGTCTTGCATGAAACAGAACACTCCCCGCCTGAATACCCAAGGGGTTTCATTCATTCTTTCGTGTCCTTTCCTTTTGTAGTTTGAAATAGTCCTTTCCTGAAAATTAAATGAACTCATTAAACATTACATTCCATTGACCATGTTATTCCCTTCTTCTTTTCCCTTTTTTTTTATATAAAAACAAACAAACAAAACAAATCTACCTTTTAAAACATGTCATATGTTTCACATTAAACCTTGGTTAATATGCCACTCAATTAATATCCGGAGGAAATAAGTGATATTGGTTCGTCCATAGGCTGTCGTGTAGCTAGGCGCTGTTTGCGCCAGCTGCCCCAGGAAGTGTAGGACAGATTTGGACTCTGCCCCACCGCTGCGAGTCCTTCTGGTCAAAGTAGCCAGACGGAGGTGAGCGTGGGCCTAACCACCAAGTCAGCCGTGATGCGGGTGTGAACAGGAAAGGATCAGTGGGGTCCCTGGGCACAGGCGCTGTAAAGTGGCACCCATGGGGACACAAGTCGAGTTGCTCTTGCCTATTTGGTACATGAAGCTGAGACAGCAGTCTCCCCGCCATCCTCCTGTGCAGGGTCTGTGGGGTCTGCAGCGCTGTTGACTTCCAGCGATGGGCCAGGATGTAGCGCTGCAACATGCCTGTTGCTTCCACACTCTGTGCATCTCACGTTGTCATTGCAGTCCTTTGCCAAGTGTATGCCTTTGCAGCACTTGTAGCACACTCCGTGCATTTTCAAGAGTGCCTTTCTCTCCTCGAATGGCTTGTCTCGGAATCCCCGACACATGTGTAGGGGATGGGGCTTGTTGTGAAGGAGGCAGTGGTTGGCTGGGTCCTCTCTGCTGGTGGGCCTATCTGTGAGTGGGGACTCAAAAGGAGTGAGTGGGGCAGTGGCGGTCACTCCAGTCTTGAGAACAGCTACGGCTCTCTGCTCCTCTGACCTGGCTGGTTTGCTAGAGAGTTCGTTGTTGGGGGGTGCCAGCATGAAGCTAGGGTCGTTGCGCATCCTCGCTTGCTGACTCACAAAGTCAGCAAAGAAGCTGAAAGGGGGATAGGGGGCTCTGCGCTGTTCCTTGTAATTGAAACCTATTGTGAGCCACTTTTCTTGCAGGTGAAACGGCAGTTTCTGCACAATAGGGTTAACTCCCCGGGGTGTGTCTAGGTAGCCAAGGCCAAACAGTTCCCCATCAGCTTTGGCTGCCTGTATTTCCATCAGTAGGTCGCCCAGTTCCCTTAGTTTTCGCCCGTCTTTGCTCTGTATCTTGGGGAAATCTTCCAATCTCTTGAGCAGAGAGTTTTCAATCACCTCTGGTGCGCCATAGTACTCATATAGCCGATCCCACACCGCCCTGAGCCCGTACTCTGGGTAATTCACATACACAGTCCTTATGCGCCTAGCGTGGTCAGCTGAGTCTTTGCCTAACCACTTCACAAGAAGGTCGAGCTGTTCGCTAGCAGATAGGTTGAGGTCTCCTATTGCATTCATGAAGGAGGCTCTCCAAGCTCTGAAGCATTCGGGATGGTCGTTGAACTGCATAAGCCCAGTGGAAATGAGCTCACGCCTGGCCATGAATCTAACAAAGTCCGACATTCCACTGTTCTGATCAGACTGTCCATTCGCAGGGTTGCACTGTTGATGAGCAGGGCTGTGTGGTTTTCCTGCTGGTTCCTGTTTGGTGTCCTTGTTTCCTAAATGCTGCCGTGCCATCTGTGAATGTGTGTGAACAGGGGGCTGCCACTGTACACCTTTCTCTGCAGAGCCTTGCTGTATGGGTGGGCTGTGGGACTCTACCATTTCATTTGGCCGTGTGTAATGTGGTGCCTGGTTCTGTCGAGGGGGCACTGTATTTGGACCTACGGTGTGGTAAGAAGCCACAGAAGCCTGCAAGTCTGGAACACTGTCTAGGACTACGTGCACCACTGGAGCGCTCTCACTCACTCCTTCAACATAGTCCTGGGTGCGTGATAGTGAGTCGTGGACTGGCACATCGATGTCATCGAGATCCTGTTCTAATTCCTGTTGCACTGCTGCCTCTAACACATCTGCTTTGGCTGTTGCAACTGCAGCTCGTTTGTCAAGGCGAACTTTTTCCAGTGTAATTTCCAAACGCTTACTTTCCAATTCTAATTCGGCCTGTTTTAATTTCAGTTCGTTCTCTTGTGCAGCGAAAGCCGCTTCCACCCTGGCCGCCTCTGCTTCTGCGCGAGCGTTAGCTGCAGCTAGTTTACTAGCAGAGGAAATACAAGTCCCTTTATATGAACAAGAGGCGTTAGACCTTGTTTTTATCGTTCCTGATTTCGACGCCCTTTCTGCCATTTTAATTTAGTCCTCGTAGTGCTTACTTGGGATGACAATCCAGTTATGGTGATTCTGTTGGGCGCGTAGCTCCCGCGTAGTCCTGTGATCTTTCAAGTGTGAAGATTTAGCCCGCCGAAGACGTTATTTTACTGTACTGTTCTCCCCAACGCCTTGCCAGGTAAACAGTCAGATAACTCCACTCCACAAACCACGCAGAGAAGTTCTTCGTTTTGACTCTTTATGGCTGGTAGAAATGGGTAAAATAACGATGCCTTCAAGGCAACCTTGAAACTTGATGAGAAGCAAGTGTTTACATTCTCAGGAACGCCTCAGAAAAACAAGAATACGTCCAATAGTTATGACGTCAGTCACCCTACACAGATAATTAACTAACTTTGCCAGAAGGTGGCGATAGAGGTCCAAAAATAACAGTAAAGAACAATTATCCTTAGTTTCACAGTAGAAAACTAGCACCAGTCTTGCATGAAACAGAACATACATTGCTAATTAAGATTATTAGCTGGGCCAATAAAATAGCCTAGTCCATAACCCAATTTAATTAATAAGACTTAATCTGGGCTATAATGCCAGTTGCACAAGGATAACGATAACCACCCGCCATCTGACTCGTGTATGTTTACCATTTACCAATTAATACCTAAGCACTTATATTAGTATTATCACTATTAAATACTTAGTTATTATTTAGTTCATTGGCCTCAATCAGCCATAAGCATACATTACCCATCTTTGTGCAGGAGAACAGTGAAGAGAAAGGACGCCAGGAAATCACAGGAGAAGACGAATGCCATTGCCATCAAGATAGTTACATTTATTGATACATTGCAAGTGAGAAGAGCAATTCAGTTAACCATTAGAATACCATAGTATAGCATAACCTAGTGCCTTTAGCATCAGGGCTTTAGTGCCCATCCGCCAAGCGCATGGCTAATGTCATGTGCCCATCCGCCAAGCTAATGTCTCTGACCAGTAGGCCTGAGCTACTCAGTTGGTGTGTGAGTGACCCAACACCTTGGCTAAATTTATGACAGGGCAGCTGTCTTTGGTGGACACACAGAATGTCTCCAAAAGTCTATTGCTGGCAGAGAAGCACATTTGAAGGCAAAACATCTCTAAAATAAAGATATTCTACATACAAGATATTATGTTAATTTCCAATAAATAGGCCTAATTGTAAATATTAATGAAGAAATGTTGTCTCAAAACTCACAACACTAGGTTTTTAAGAGCAAGGCAATTGGGCTAGTGCCCGGGGCAATATTCCTCGCATATAGAGAAGCTGTGTCGAGGGAACAAGTGGATAATTTTCTTGAATAATTTTCACGCTTAAAACATTTCGTTTACATTTTCAACTCCACCAGTCTCTCTCTCTCTCTCTCTCTCTCTCTCTCTCTCTCTCTCTCTCTCTCTCTCTCTCTCTCTCTCTCTCTCTCTCTCTCTCTCTCTCTCTCTCTCGCTCTCTCTCCCCTCAGGAGTCCTTGACGTGGACTCACTACGCAAGTTTGGCGTAACAGTTATGCATTTGCAACGAACTATGAGAACACATCGCAGCATCCAGCCCTAGGACTAGGTTTGCGCGTGTGCAGGTGGTGAACACTTCGATACAATTAGCGTTATTCAGCACCACCTCTGCCTGTGTGTATGGAGAAGAGTTGAGGAGAGTGTTATCTCGCATTTTCCTTACAGCGCGAGTTTCATCACAGGGTGGTGTTTCGCTGCAAGGATGAAACGCAACGCAGGATAGGCCTACTCTGTGGGGAGTCAAACAGACTTGCATGATACCCTCTGAGACTCTCCCGTGAACGCCAGAGTTCGGAGACAAGACAGCTGTTTCGGAGGTGAATAGGTAATGAATTCAGATGGGGCTCTTTCGCTCGCCATACCAGTTCAGAAGACTTCAGAGCAGAGCTATATACAGTGTAGCCTAAAAATCACTGTTGGATATTCCTGAGAACTGCAGGTATTCGGACAGTATTTTCATTTGGAATAAGGAACGTGCTGACAATGGATAGGCCTAACTAAACATCACCGATATTTGTCAACAACATTTGGGTAAGTTCGTTCAATTTTGCCTTTTTAATTACATTGGGCATAGTGTTTATTTTTTTCACCAACGGTGCAAGTTGCAACCCATGCACTATTTGGAATGTTCGCTCAACTTGGATAAATTGGATAAATCTTAATCCGTTTTGTCATTATACTGTATGCTGCAGAGCAGAAGAGAACCAGCTTTATTTATTACAGCACACCCCCGGAGGTATTGAACACATAAACCCCAACAAAAACATAGTAGCCTAAACGGTGACGCGCACCAAGACTATATTGCCGAAATGAGTTTTTAGCCTTTGCCAAAAGTAGGCTATTCTACAATCAAAACATTCGACTTAAAACCACAGATCACGATAGGATACGTGCTTTTGTGTCAAGACACGCTTTATTTCTTGTGCTGATGCTTAGCATAGTTACTTCCGTGAGTGACAGATTATTCTGAACTGTCAGTTGTTTTAGAACTGTAAAAAAGACGAGGTCCTTTTCTCTCCCGTGCTGTTTTCAACACGTGGAGTGTGCTCTACCTCGGACGTATGTGTGGGCTTCTCTCGCTTGTCCAACCCGCCGTGTGATTCGTCTCCCATTTCCCCTCTCATTAAGGACACGGACTCGCCAGACTCCGTCGGGGTAGGATGTAGGGATGATCCCGGTTCCGCGCTTTAAGGGTCAGCCGCAGCTGTGGCAGATGAACGCGGAGCCGCCTCCGTGGGTATGGATGATCCCCGGCGGCTCTGGACTGTGCCGCGTGCAGGGTGCCAGCGTTCCTGCGCCTCTGCTGCTCTCCGCTCGCCCACCACAGCTGCTGCAGGGGCTCTCGAGCTGGCAGCTGTCCTGTGATCCACTCTCGGTCCCTTTCATACGGATTCCTCCAGCGGCAGAGCCAGCCATCAACCAGTTCCCACTTCCAAATGTCCAGGTATTTCTGCCACTTCAAGTATGAAATTTGTACTTACATGGTGAATAAGTTGATTTCCACAGTGCATTTGTCATAAGAGCTAAAATGTGCAGATGTGTAGTGTATTGTTTTACTATAGACCTACTAGGCCTATATAATAATCAGTCACAATATGTTCACTTGAATCAAAATGACAACATGGATGGAATGAATTATTAAATTGCATAAAGTTAAATTCAGTGGATTCAGGAGAGGAGGGTGTCATGTGTTTACATCAAACTTGGTATCTTACACTAATCTTGACTCTGTCACACACTTGAGCAGAAGGGGGGAGAGAGAGAGAGAGAGAGAGAGAGAGAGAGAGAGAGAGAGAGAGAGAGAGAGAGAGAGAGAGAGAGAGGTGGGTGGAGGTGTAGGGCCCTGGGTTTGCGGGTGGATTTGTATGCACTGTGTGCCTTGCAGTGTCTTCCGAGGTCCACAAGAGGTGCCTTTTTTTTTCACCAAGAGCTGAGAAGTACAATTTCCATGCGAGCACTAGGGCATGCAGAAGGGACTTGATCAGGACTTCACAGGCATATTGATAACCATGTAGACCTTGACTTTTCATTGCACCAAGCAACATTTACAGGCTTTGGATTTACTCTGCTGTGAGAGAGGAGGAGGAGGATGAGGAGGAGGAGGGAAGATCGCTTGAGCAGAAAAGAAAATGAATGTTGATGATGCAGCACTTGTGTTAAAAGACATTTATTTTTTCGCGTTCCAATGCTTTTTTTTTCGCCCTCAAGTTTTCTGATAGATTTTTAATGTGGTTTGCGACATGACTCAGTAACCGTAGTAAATATCTCTTAGCCTTCAGCTCTGCTTGTAATGTCTGTCAGTGTGTGCTTTCATCCAAAGCTTTTGGCAGGAGAGACCCTTGTTCAGAGCAGCTTTAATCAATCTCTACTGACAAACAGAGAGAGCGATAATAGCACTGACTTACAACAACGTCGCATCATTATATCCCCGAAACGCGGAGCGTCGGGGATGTAATGGTTTTGCGTGCGCCGCCGCCGCGTCCGCGTCCGCCGCCGCCGCGTCCGCCGCGTAAGGTCTTTCGTGTTAACGCGATAACTTTTGAACGGATGTTTGGATTTGTCCCAGATTTTTTGGGTGAATGCTCTAGGGCAGGTTCATGAACTGATTCGAATTTGGAGGTCAACACTTTCAAGATGGCTGAATTCAAGATGGCCGAATTTTTGTTTGGTCCATAACTTCTGACCGGGTGGATGGATTTGTCCCAGATTTGGTGTGTGAATGCTCTAGGGTAGGTTCATGAACTGCTTCGAGTTGGGAGGTCAACACTTTCAAGATGGCTGAATTCAAGATGGCCGAATTTTTGTTTGGTCCATAACTTTTGAACAGATGTTTGGATTTGTCCCAGATTTTTTGGGTGAATGCTCTAGGGCAGGTTCATGAACTGATTCGAGTTTGGAAGACAACACTTTCAAAATGGCGGAATTTTCATTTGGCCCATAACTTCTGACTGGGTGGATTGATTTGCCCGGTAACACCTTATTTTAATGGTTCACCATTTCAGTGAATCTACCATATTAGGTACAGTGTAATAACCAATGTAACAATATTTAATACCATGTAATACTAGTGTAATACCAGTGTAACAATAAGCAATATCAGGTACAGTGTAATAACGAGTGTAACAGTATGCAATACCATGTAATATAGTGTAATACCAGTGTAACAATATGCAATACCATGTAATACCACTTGAGCACAAACACATGATGTAGGCTAAGTAAAAAAATTACATTGTATTAAATGTTGTTACACTGGTTATTACACTGTACCTAATGTGGTATATCCACTGAACCATTAAAACAGTATTACCATTTGCCCCATTTTTTGCTTCATTTTCACAATAGTCGTTTGGTTTTAAGCCTATGCACGTCATGTCACGTCTGTATGTATCATATACGTTTACGAAATGGTGGACGGGAGTGGTAGGAATGATGGGGGACTGGAAGCGTCGCGTTTCGGGGATATACCTTAAGCAGTCGAAGGCGACTGCACAGGCAGTCTAGTTGAGTTATAGTTTCACATGCTTCCCACACAGTCAGAAGTTCCCATTCATAGTCAATTAATTTAATCACTTTTGTATGGCATGGCATATGTTTGTGTTTACACTTGCATGATCGATGCCATGAATCACCCGTGCAAGGGGGCAGCCCCCAAGGAGCAGCAGTGTGGCGGGACGGTACCATGCTCAGGGTACTTCAGTCATGGAGGAGGATGAGGGAGAGCACTGGTTAATTACTCCCCCCACCAACCTGGCGAGTCGGGAGTCGAACCGGCAGCCTTTGGGCAACAAGTCTGACACCCTAACCGCTTACCCATGACTGCCCATCGTATTCCCCTCCATCAGATCACTGCTGTAAAGTGGAGAATTCCAAAAGACACACATGGCTGAAAGGTCTAAGAAGCAGCTGATGTGTGAAAAGAACATAAAGCAAAAACTCGCTCCAAAGAGTTTGCTCCAAAAAAATAAAGAGAAAAAAAGAACAGTATCCAGTGTGCGGTGTTTGATGAACTTCTCATATTGATCACGTTTTCCTGCCTTACACCTGCACCTGGATAGCTGAGGGGTTGTGCAAAAGGACTTTCATGCACATGAAGCTAAAACTATTTGTAATTGTATTTGCCTTATCTGCACAAATCAGTCATGCTCCTTGTCATACAAGGTTAAATATGCACTGATGTTTTTTTTTTTTACACTGAGGTATTTCTGTTTTTGTCCCATTGTAGTTCGATCTGCCATCAAGGCCACATGTTTTGGGATTCCAGCCGTCTGCGAGTGTGGAGTTGGTGCCTGTGTTTCCCCGCGTGTACCGCACCGTCCTCCACCCGCACCTCAGGAAGGGCTGGGTCGAGAAGAGGAGGCTCCCAGAATATAAGGTGAACCCTCTGAGGGTTGGATATGACTGCAAACATCTTTACTCCTAGTAGAGTAAGATACATCAAGCCCGTATTTTTCCTGGATCCATGTGACGTCAGGTGAACTCCCCTTTAGGAGACCTTAGGTCAGGTGACCTTTGGAGACTTTAGGTTAAGAATAGATAAATGGAGTTCCCCTACCACTGTAGATGGCGGTAGCGCACATGTTATGCAAGCCGTCACCAAATGCCACAGAAAGAGAACAGGAAGGAGGGGACTCTGAGTGTGTTGCAATATGCGACCTTGCCTCCTCCACACTTTGCGCTTGTCTCCTCGTCCCGCCTCCTGGCCCCTCCTCCGTGGAGAAAACGATAAAGTTTCCCAGCTGTCAGCCTAGCCACAACAACTTTTGAGGGACTGTTTTTCATTCACCATCCCAATTGCAAATGAGAAAGAGCTTTTGCAAGATATTGAAATATAATGCTGTTGTCAGTGATATTACTTCCTGGTACGAGGAGATAAGCAAGTGGAGGAGGCAAGTGGAGGAGGCAAGGTCGCATATTGCAACGCACTCAACGCCTCCTTTGGAGACCGAACTTGAGCACACCGCTTTGCATTGGGTAGGCGGAGTTTGGTGTATCTTCATTTTTTGGGGTATCTTACTACCAGAAGATGGGGTTTGGGATATCTTACTCTACCAGAAGATGGGGTTTGGGGTATCTTACTTACTCTACCAGAAGATGGGGTTTGGGGTATCTTACTTACTCTACCAGAAGATGGGGTTTGGGGTATCTTATAGACTCTACCAGAAGATGGGGTTCGTGGTATCTTATAGACTCTACCAGAAGATGGGGTTTGGGGTATCTTATAGACTCTACCAGAAGATGGGGTTTGTGGTATCTTACTCTACCAGAAGATGTGGTTTGGGGTATCTTACTCTACTAGAAGATGGGGTTTGGGGTATCTTACTTACTCTACCAGAAGATGGGGTTTGGGGTATCTTACTTACTCTACCAGAAGATGGGGTTTGGGGTATCTTATAGACTCTACCAGAAGATGGGGTTTGGGGTATCTTAATCTATTAGAAGATGGGGTTGGGGTATTTTACACTACTAGAAGATGTTTGTTGTCTGTGAAGATTCTCATTCATCCAGATCCAGGTCATCTTAGTCAAAGTTTTAGCTGCAGGCATCTTGGGCCTCTTTTGAAGCTTGATAAATGACGTTGTTAACAGTCAGACTTCTGAAGTTGTGTTTTTGAAGTGGGATTCAGAGGCTTTTGGTTTGTGTTCATAGTATGGCTCTTGGAGGACTTAATAAAATGTGAAAATTTGATGTGGCCCCTCGAATGACAAAGGCTCCCCACCCCCGGACTATAGCCTCTGTTCGTTTTTCTGTCTGTTTCTGTGTCCTCTCTTACGATGTGCATAAAAATGTGCTACTTACATTGAAATGCAAGTTTACCTGAACAATACTCTACGGTAGATACGAATCTTGATATTGGGATTGGACGAATCATCTTGAGCAGGGGTCCCCAAACTTTTTTCTCTGGGGGCCACATTATCGTTCCTGACTGTGATCAGGGGCCGGGATCAATCATGTGGGCTGTGTACTAGGCCTCTGCCTGTTACAGCCATAAGTTATAGCACAAAATAATTTATCATTACAAGTGATTTGCAAAAGAAGAAAGCACTTCACTTGTTTTTCAATTTGAAATACCACGGGTATTCCTTTTCATTTCTAATAACCATGTAAAAATAGCAAGGAAAGGATAGAAAAATATGGTGATTGACAGTTTATAAATGATACAATAGAAATGGTACACTGTAAAAGATTTCAAGCTGAAATTTACAGCTAATTGATGGGGAATAATTGCCAGCAAATTGTTTTAAATTTACAACAAATTGCAGAAAAAAAACAGTTGCCAGCAAGTCGTTTAAAATTACAACACTGTTCCGTTTTCAAAACTGCTCTGACCATGGCACATGTCCTGCCCCCTCATCCGCCCGCCTCCTCCCGCCTCCACCCCCGCTGCCCGCCTCCATGTCTGAGATGCCTTCAACATAGTATCGTCCCCATCCTCCACCATGACTGAGATAGCATGGTACCATAATGCCACTCTGCTCTAAGCATATTCGTCTACAAGTTCAGCCTTGCATGGGTGAGGCACAAATAATAAATCACTCAGCATAGTGCTGTCACAGTGACAGTGATAGTTTCCTCAAGAGGACTTTCATTTATCAAGTCATCTCAAAGGGGGGTTCAAAAACAGTCACAATAAGGACTGTATGGATATGCATTTGTCAATCCAATCAAGTGGCCTAAATTTAATATTATGCAAAAAACACCATAAAACATGCTATGCTACAAGATGGCTCTCAAAAGATGAAACAACTAGTGATGGCCATTTGACTCTCCTGATTCGGAGCGTGTTTCGAGTAATTGAAAAAAACAAAAGACAAAGCTTGTTTCGGAGCTTGATTCGTTGTGCATTGATCACATGATTAGTGACGTTTGAAGCTTCGAAAGTCACGTGACGACTCGAGATGGAATTGAAAGGGTTGCGCATCGAAGCACAGAGGGTCGAAGTTGCTTCAAGAGTTGTGTGCGATTGCGGGATTGTAGTCGGAATAATTCAACGCAGCGCCATGAAAGCAAAATCGATGAAAGTGTGCTCTACTGCCACTGTAATTTGCCCTTTTAAAATGTAGCAGGTAAAAGTAAACAGCCATTATACAGTGATTTGTGTAAGTCCGCCCATCTTCAACTGTTTTGGATAACTTGTTTTTCTAACTCCAAGTTGACTGACCTGTGGTGTAGTGGTTAAGGTGCTGCACTCTCATTCATTGGGTTGCATGTTCAATCCCTGGTCTAGGCTAGTCAATGAAATGAGTTTGAAGTTAGATGGAGTTAGCGGCATATATTATAGAATTATATTGATGTGTCTTAAAAATATCTGTAAAGGGTTTTCCAGGATAAAATATTCCAGTTTTGCAATGTAACGTGGTAAATTGTTAGGAGATTTTTATGCCCATGAGTAGGCCTAGTCTATTGTCACAGTTCAGTGACTAAAATACACAATGAAACCCATTAACTTGTAATCAAAAACCAAACGTGAAGGCAATCGTTTTTTTTTCTTTCCAAGAATAGGCCATACATTTATTTATTTGAGCGATTTTTGGTTAAAACTGCAATTCAACGTTTTTGCCAGCAGATGTCATCATAGAGTTTGAATCGATTCAAAGCTCGAACCATTTTTCGAACCAATTCCAATGAAAGCTTCAAAGTTTCAAAAAGCTTCATTTTGCCATCACTAGAAACAACCCAACCAGTTAACCTGTCAGGCAGCCAACCAGTTAACCGGCCAGGTAGCCAACTGGCCTTGACAGACTGGCTGGTTGACTGACCAGCTGCCTGTCCGATTCACTGGCTGGTTGACTGGCTGCCTGGCTAAACCAGCCAGGCAGCCAGTCAACCGGACAGGCAGCTGGCCAGTCAACAAGCAAGGCAGCAAGCCAGTCAACTGACCAGGCGGACAGGCTGTCAGTCAACCTGCCAGGCAGCTAGCTGGTCAACTGGCACTATGCTGTCAGCCACCCTGTCAACAAACCAACCACTCATCTAGTCGGCTAATCAATTGATTGCCAATACCAGTGAGCGCCAGTGAGTCAGGCGCTATGCTGTGCCATTCAGACAAGCAACCAAAGCAGTGTGACAGTCCAGGTTTATATAGTGGGGCAAGTGAACCATGTGACCAGAGTAATCAGGCATTGGGCAGGTGCTGGCAATCATTGAATCACGGCATGAAAGTGATTAGTAATAAAGTGAGGCAAGGCACTAATTGACAGATTGGTTAGGTATAGAGTGTGACAACAGAGTAACAAGAGAGATCTGTATCAAAAAGCTAACAAGTTCCTAGAATGTTCCATTCATTGATGCTCCTGCTCTAGAACTACAGTTTAAAAACAGACTGGGCTCCTTCTAAGATAGTGTTTAAAAAAGTATAAGGATATTCTTAAATGGATTGGTTTTGGCCCTTGTTTAATGCACATATCAAAACTTCAGTTCCAAAAAGTTTTCATTCTGATCCATGTTTATAAGTAAACATTCCATATATATGTGGAATTGTCTACACAGTGGTTGGACAAAATAACTGAAACACCTGTCCTTTTAATGTGTGGGAAGTTTCATGGCTCAAGTGGGCCAGCCTGTTGGCCAATCTTCATTAATTGCACATTGCACCAGTAAGGTGAAGTTGAGTTGAAGTGCTGGTGAAAAGTTACCAGCTAATTGTTGTAAAATTACAACAATTTTGCTGGCAAAAAAGTTGCCAGCTCATTGGTGTGAAATTAAATTAAATTGCTGGTGAAAAGTTGCCAGCTCATTGAAGTAAAATTAAAGCAAATTGCTGGCAAAAAAAGTTGCCAGCTCATTGGTGTGAAATTAAATTAAATTGCTGGTGAAAAGTTGCCAGCTCATTGAAGTAAAATTAAAGCAAATTGCTGGCAATAAAATGTTGCCAGCTAATTGTTGTAAAATTACAACAAATTTGCTGGCAAAAAAAGTTGCCAGCTCATTAGTGTGAAATTAAATTAAATTGCTGGTGAAAAGTTGCCAGCTCATTGAAGTAAAATTAAAGCAAATTGCATGCAATAAAAAGTTGCCAGCTAATTGTTGTAAAATTACAACAAATTTGCTGGCAAAAAAGTTGCCAGCTCATTGGTGTGAAATTAAATTAAACTGCTGGTGAAAAGTTGCCAGCTCATTGAAGTAAAATTAAAGCAAATTGCTGGCAATAAAAAGTTGCCAGCTAATTGTTGTAAAATTACACCAAATTGCTAGCAACAAGTTGTCAGCTAATTGTTGTGTTCTTCCAACGCAAACACGGGAAACTTCACAACATACAGTCTTTGAAAATAATGGTCCTGGGCCATTCCATTCCTTCTCATGGGATTTTGAGATATATTCTGTTGCCGAAGCCATCAAAAAGCCAAATTGAACCACAGGGGGGCTGCCACACCTGAGCATCGTTTATGCTCTATGACCTGCCCATCGTCTGTATAAATGGACAAACCATCATTGGCTTCTCCCATGCCCTTTTAGCAGAGAGAAGCCCGTTTTGAATTGCACTGAGCTGAAATTAGCACACCTGGACGTCATTTACAATCAGCTGGCTCATGACCAAAGAAGGTAGATTGGGTAAGCAGTATCACTCAATGGAAAATGCATTGGCCACAGTGTAGTAGTTGGGGGCAGTCGTGGCTCAGTGGTTAGAGCACTGGGTTGGCAACCCAAGGGTTCCCGATTCAATGCCCGACCGGACCGCAGCTGAAGTGCCCTTGAGCAAGGCACCTAACCCCCACACAGCTCCCCGGGCGCCACTCAGCAGGTAGCCCACTGCTACGGACTAGTGTGTGTACTTCAATGTGATTCACTTGCCCAAATGGGATACATGGAGAGAAAGAATTTCCCTTAGGGGACCAAAATTGGCTCCAATCCAAATAGGCTCCTATTGTCTTCGTAGTACAAGGTGTTGCTTTAATGCCATAGAACTAATACATTTATGCTTAATGACATGGTGCACATGGTCAGTGTGTGCGATGCCATGATGGACAAAATTTGTACTCCACAAATTTGGTCGAAAGAGAATATCCGGTTGTCAGTGCTCAGTTTGTGGCCAAATTTACTGCAGCTGTCGGTCAGCATTAATTGTGGGGGATAATTAAGGACAGGTGACAAACATTCACTATTGTATCCTATGACCTGTTCCACACTTTACCATGCTTCCAATTTGACCATGGAAGAAAAAAATTGGACTCCCCTTGCTATCATTCCGTACTACGCTCCGATGATGTCTGTAAACCCTCCTATGTCTACCTCCTTGCTCATGACCAGGTGTGTGCGATTGAAGAGTTCAAATCAGTTCAAATCCTCTCCACCTCTATCAGGCCTGTATGCATGTTTTAAAAGCATCCAATCAGAATGTGACCTGAGCTCCATAATTTCTGCATGTGGCTTTGCATACATTTGCATTAGGACAGCAGCCCTGACAAAACAGATCTTTACAACAGTATGATGTAAAAAGTATTATGTGCTGCTGTACATTTACAATTGTGAATTGTACTCTATATGATATCCCACAATGCATTGCACATTACAACAGTGAATAGTAAACTGGTATATACATCTTCTTGATGTAGAATTCTAATGTGAAATCACGACAATCTTTTACAGTGTAGGCCTGTTTATATTACAGTGAGATGAGAAACTATCAAGACAAGAAACTTCTGGTGATTCACACTAGGTTAGTGAAAATAAAACTGTAGGAAGGCCTGTTGATAAATATATATATATATATTTAAGAAGTATATTTTATCATTCATCATTTTAGCTCATTTGTACTTCTGTAGATGCTGTTGTTTGCCAATAGACCCGTTCAGTCACACCAGAGATATTGTAAGGATATTACGAGAGACTAAACTTTTCTGGGTGGTACTGCACTCTAGGGAGAGTGCAGACTCCATTCAGAAAGAACGGGCTGCTGCGCTCAGAGCCGTATCTCGACAGCGGCCACTAGGAGAACTGCAGGCATGGGTGAAATTGGGAGTGCTGATTCTGTTTCTGTATGTAATACTGGGTGACAGTGCAGACACTAAAGACACTAAAGACACTAAACTGCCGTTCTGAAGCGTGTACGTTGATAAAAAATAGATTCCGAAAAGTACACTTGTTATGCTATTTTGAGAGGGAAGAGGCTGTTCCAGAAGCATAGGAGATGTTTGTTGTTACAAGACATTAAACTACTGACTGGACTGATGACATCGCCAGGAATACCCGTGTTCGTGGTGCCCACTGCATTTCTGAGGTTAGCGCGAGCATCCGTTATCTTATTTCGGAAAAAAACACCTGTCGAGTCTCTGTACAAGTGAACGGAGCATGGACGGTTTTGAGGCAGAGGTGCGCATGCAGCCAAATTACGTCATACCTGTTTACAAACTCTAAAGGGGTCTATAGTAGTGTTTGTCACCGGGGGCGGTACAGCACCCCAGGGTGCGTTGGGGATCTCTAGGGGGCGTTGAGAAGGATACAACTGAGAGGGGGCGGTGATTAGTTGCCATTGGGGGCATTAGTCCATTTACTTCTCTTTTTTTAAAGTATTTTTTTGGGGGGCTTTTTGGCCTTTATTACGACAGGACAATATGAAAGGAGACAGGAAACAATTGTGAGAGAGATATGGGGTAGGGTTGGGACTTGGGAATCGAAACTGGGTCCCCGTGGGCATGTACTTACGGCCCAACTGTGGGGGGCTTAGTGTGCTGCGCCACAGCGCCCCCTGGTCCATTTATTTTTTTTAATACTGAGATGGGCGTTGTCAGTCTTATGATGATGTCAAGGGGGCGTTGGGAGGCTTGTGATGAGGCCAAGAGGGCGTTTGTTCAAAAAAGGTTGAGAACCACTGGCCTATAGCCCTTCTGCTTGTTTTATTTGTTTCGTCTGTTTGTGTGTCTTGTCTTCATATGTGCGTAGAAATGCACTATTTGAAATTGAAATGCAGGTGTATTGTATTTGACATGCAGCCTCACTGGTGTTTTACAGGTCTACCTGTGTCCTGTATTTGACATGCAGAGCCGCTGGTGGTTTACCTGTGTCAAAGGAAATAAAGAAAATGCCACACACTCTGCTCCATATTTTATTTCAAAGTGACGTTTCGTCCGTCTGGCCGTCTTCAAACTCCAAGTTTGAAGAGTGTACAGCATTTTATTTATTTCCTTTGACATTTGTGTGCACAAGAAACCAGCACCTCAAGAAAGACTTTATTGGTGTGGAATACTTTTCTACAGGTCTACCTGAACAATACTTTGGCTCTGGAGACCACCTGGTTCGCTCCTGAAGAAATGGGAATTTTCCAGCAGCAAGAGAAGCCTGTGCTGGTGACAAATCAAATGGCAATGAGGATATCTAGGCCAAACACTGCCTCCAGGAACCTCCACACGCTGCTGGTGTCACCGCGACGCATATCAGGTCTGTGTAGGAATTTATCACCACCCTTTTCAACACACACACACACACACACACACACACACACACACACACACACACACACACACACACACACACACACACACACACATCCACAACCACACACACACTCCTTTTCGTACCGGCTGACCACCTGAGCTGCACCGTTAATGAGGAGTTTTTTGTATTCATTTATTACCCTGGTTTCAACCATAGCTGATTCGATTTCTTATTTATGCATGGATGTACGGTATGGGTATTTATTTCCATAGAGAATTATTATTTATATATTATTTACTTATTTTTGAGAAAGTCACAGCAGCGGCGTACAGGAGATAGTGCCAGTCTGACTCTGACCCTGACTCGTCTCCTCTGTAAAGCAGGAGAGTTATGAGGCCATCTGTGTGTGTTGTTGTGTGGGGAGTGTGGTGGTAGGTTCAGATGGGCTACATTAAGATGTGGATGAAATGGATCCAAGTCTGAACTGCGTGCGTGTGTGCGTGCGTGCGTGCGTGCGTGCGTTTGCTGTGGGAGTCATGTTTATTGGAACGAGTCCCAATCAGGGAAGGAATTAATTAACTAACAGTAGTCAATCTCAAACTTTTATTGAATCCCCCTGGAGTCTCCCAATGCCCCCTCGACCACATCATAAGCCTGCTAACGCCCACCTTATTTCCCATCATACTGTATATTCCATCATATATTATACATAAATATAAATACATAAATATAATCCCGTCATATATACATTTCCTCTATGTGCTAGTTTGTGCTGTTACACTTGCCTGGGTCCACTCATAATTCTTGTGAAGCACACAATTTTGCATTCAAGTCATATTTGTTATGTTAATGGTGCATGTGGGCCAACTGTAATGCACATTAGAAATGATCTCACGCCACATAAAATGACTTTGTGGCCCACCTTTGGCTCCTGGGCCTTGAGTTTGACACCTGTGATGGGTCTTATTGGATTAAACACGGAAAACATGATCATATATTATCAAGTAACCGTCATACAGTATGCACACAGTGCCATAGAGTTCCCAGAGTTCACCCTTGTACATTTTCACAAAATGGAACAGCTTCAGAATATTTGTGTGGGCGTTATTGATCGCAATGATTCCATGAAGATTGGAACACAGTTTCCAATGAAAGGTAAAGGTAAAGAATGCTCTCCTGACAGTATGTCAAGGCCAGCTGTATTGGAATACCCACATGCCCCATATAGCCGGCTGTCACTGGTTTTCATACAAAGATCTCAGGTCAGAAAAATGTCATACCTCTTGGGTGAAATGATCATGGAGCCATGTTGTGGTGTGTGAAGACTGGCTTATGTGACAAGACAGGTGAAGGTTAAATCATTCAGGCCTTTTTTCCCCTTGTGCAAAGCTTTCTCCTCTCCGTATGCAGCTAATGATTCGAGGTAGCAAAGAGTAGCACCCAGGTGAAGGGTGGCCTTTCTAAACCTTGCTAATTTGGTGCGAAACATTGCACATGAGCAGCAACCTGTGTAAAACTGCATGTGTGGTTTGAAAGTGAGGCCCAAGGCCAGAAACACATTCTCACAGGCTCACAATGTCAGAATGCATCAGCCTCTCTGCCACGAAAACACTGAAACACTGAAACACTTCCCATGTTAAGTCCTGGCTGTTGAAAGCCTGGGGGCAGGGCTGTGTTGAAGACAGGCGAAGGATGCGATTGCACCCAGCCGACCGGAGGTGTGGTGATGGGCATGTATTGCACTCCTCACCGTAATTAAACAATCAATTACACGTCTCTTTGATTGAGTGCTTGTCTGAGCGCTGCGGTTGTTGTAGGGCCACTTCGCATGCTGCAAGGGGAAGGAGGATCTCTCAGCGTAACGATCACACGTGTCTGCTGGCAGTCGGTTGGCTGACCACTGCTCTCTCCCTGGTCCTGGTTACTTCAGTCTCTCCAGGGAGTCCTTATTGGACTGCGGCGAGCTCGACAAGGACAAAGCTCCTGATAGTTTCTCCTGCATGGGTAACCTTGACTACATCAACACCTTTTATGCACTTTGGAGCATTGTAGGCCCGGCTGAACTGTAATCAGTTTCCTCTGCCATAGCTTATTTATTTTTTTACTTTGAAGCTCGACGTACAGTCGCCTTCGATCTTCTATTATCACTTCTGGGTATATTTTCTTCTCTCAGGTGGATCTTTTTTGTGATGTGAGGAGATGAGGGGATTGATGTTCAGGCTAATCTGATGCATTTCTGGCTGTTCTTGTTTACCTCCCTCCCCGGTTTGTTTACCACTAGAGGTAAAGGAAGCAAAGCAAGTGGTGCACATGCTGTGCATGGGAAGTAGGCGAGCAGAGCAGTAGCACTCCAAATGAAGTCATTACTGTGGGTGTCCTAATAATTGAAGTCGGCCGGGCCCCAGTGAAGTGGAGCTCTCCACGGGCATCATGCATTTTTAAACAAGAGCGTTATTACACCCACAGATTGCCATTGCTATGAAACGGTATGAAACGGCCGGTGAAACCCTGGGAAGCGTTCGAAGTCCTGGTGTGATGATCGCTAGCAGAGGTGGCGTTTATGGCAGTAACGAGTGCATTACAAGGGCATGCGGGAGGAGAGGAGAGCTGGGACCAAAAGTTGAGGGGAGCCGGGCATATGTGAAGCATGTAGAGGCAGCAAATCAATATTTTATCTGCGTCATTATCGGCCTATATACCACCCTACCACCACCACTGTGTACAGGGATGCCGAAAGGGGGACAAAGGGGTCACTTGTCCCGGGCACAGGGAGAATAGGGGGCCAGAATTGGGTCCTCATTACATTGCATGTGTTGGGTGAGGGGGGCCTTCACATGACCGGCCAAAACTGTCAGCGGCCCTGAACCCGTATCTTGAACGTAAGCCATCCGGAGTGCACAGTGCAGGCGCAGAGGCGTGAGAGAGTGCGAGCACACTGGCGTGTTGCAGGTACTTATGCATTCATGGCCAATGAGGAAACACACAGAGACTCAGAGAGAGCGGGAAAACTTTACTTGTTTCTTTAATATTTTATCAAATGGAAATTTATTATGTTTTGCTCGCTGGTTCACGACATGCAAACATAACACTACACACAGAGCTGTTTTGTTGCCTGTCCATCACGAAAATAGAAAAATCACGCAACCGTTTTTTTCTCTCTCGCAAAAACATGCTCCAGCTGAGCATTTGCCATTTCAAAGCGGCATCCATTTTCCTTTGCATGAGAAAATGCTATGTATCAAAAAATATTCCAGCCCGTATGTGCCACAGGAGACAAAGGTAGCTGTAATTCTTCCTGGGAATAAGGTGTGCATTCAAATCATGTGGAAGGTACTTTCTATCACACAAACATTCAATTCAAGCATATCCTGACGGAAAAGGCATGGAAAAGGCTCCTCTTTTTGTTTGTGCTGTGCTATATATCTCTAGAGTAGCCTTTTCAAGGGACACTTTGGATTTGAAGGAACAGTCCATTACATGTCATTTGATGGACTTTTGTTTTGGTCCTGTCGGAGTTTGAATGCACTGTCCCAATCATAGATATCTCAACACTGAGCGAGTCCTAATGTTATATGGTGACTTTGAATTGTGCATATAGTGTATGTTTACTTACCTATATAGTACATGCACTGTATACATTCAATGAAGTGCTGTGTAATAATTGAAGGTACCTCTTGGAAATATCTGTGGTCCGAATGGAAATATGTGGGTTGCATAAAGACAATAATAATACATCATAATAATACATCGATCGATACAAATAGTTATCCTCTGCCATTGTTTTATCACAATTAGATACAGTATATATATTTTGAGGAAGCCGTTTTTGATCCTGTCTTTGCACCGTTGCCTCCTTTAGTTTATCATGGCTGACACCACCACCACATCCTCCGTAATAACCTGCAATGTTTCACTCCAAATGAAACCGGTCCAGTCCCTGTCTGATCCATTCAGTGCGTGCCAGTCTGGCATTTCATTTCTAAATTCTAGTAAACAAATGTCTGTGTCTTGGGCAGACTGAGTGGCCATTTCCAGCTCTGATGGACCATTTTCTCTCAAATCTCATCTGACATTGGACGCGTTTTAAAGCATGCTATATCTCATCCGCCAGGAGATAGGCCGTGTTTATTTCAGGCACTTTATTTGAGGACGTATTTGGATCTTTTTTTTGTATTCCAGCTGATATGTGTGATTTTCCCAACGACTCCATGCATAAAGGATGTGTCTTACAAACACAGTATGCTAACAGTAGTCAAACCAGATTGTATAATGCAAATAGAACATCCGGCATCTGAACAAAGACTCTGACCAGTATAATATAATTAGTTATTCATGGATATGAAATTATTCTTTTTCACACAGCCCTTGGAGTTTTACAATCTGCAAGGCCTTCAATGAAGCTGGGAATGAAGCTAAACTGTGGCCAAGCAGGCAAACTTGACAATGGTGTAAGTAAGGGTTAACGTTCGGCGAGAAGGTCGCTACCGTGGAATAGCAGCACGACAGAGAGAATCTTTAGACCCCGACGCGGAGCGGAGGGGTCTTGTTCTCTCTGAAGTGCTGCTATTCCACAAAGCGACCGACTCGCCGAAAGTTAACCCGCTTATTATATGGATATACTTAAATGATTCACACATGCGGGGACATTTCTTTAGACCTATTTAATGTTAAGATTGTTGCTGCGCAAAACAAAACAGTGCCGTTGTGGAACACCGCTAGGCAACAGCTAGGTAGGCTAGCCAGGACAACAGGTGTTGTCTATCACAGCAGCTGATTAGAGTGACAAAAGACCGGACCCCCTGCGGAGTGATATGAAACATTCGCTTTAGCCACTGACTTGTATACAAGCCAGTGGCTTTAGCAGTGAACGTCTTGTTGCCATTGACAGCGGTAGCCAGGACAACGGGTGCTGTCTATCACAGCAGTTGATTAGAGTCTTGTTGAAAAGTCGCTTTAGCAGTGAAAAGTCTTGTTGCCATTGACAGCGGTCTGTTATAGACCAACCCGTCCGTTATCGAAAAATAACAGACGTCCGAACGTTGGGGAGTCCCGTTGAAATGAATGGAGCATTCGACAGATGACGTCACAACCATATAATAAAGGCATATAATTTACTTCTCAGTTGTACAAAATGCATATTAGTCTTGTGTAGTGAGAAAGGTCATATGCAGGAAGTGCTACGTGCTGTTTGCTATCTGAGTTTCCTTTTCCCTTTACTGCTTTAACACAACCAAGATGTTTGAAGTTGTCAGACCCTAAAGCTTTGTGCTTTAACTCAGAAATGATACTGCCTTCTAAAAGGGCCATCTTCCCACAGATGACTGGCCACCAGAACACCCCCCCCCCCCACACACACACACACACACACCTTGAAATATCTCTCATTGCACCACATTTTCAACCTCTGGATATTGACCTGGGTATTAACGGGACCTAATGAAATGTGAAAAGTCTCTCTGAGCTGAACACCTCCAACCCCCCCACCCCCCACCATTGTCAAGAAATTGCAGGCAGGTGCTGGAAAATTGAGACGAGCGTTGATTGGTCGATTTGGGATGAACCAGTGAAGCGTTGTGGTACTCTCTGGAATGCCGTAGTGTTTCTCTCTCTCTCCGAGGCCTTAGGAGACTCTGAGGGCCCATCACCGGGAGCTGGCCCTCTAAACACCCTCTTATGAAGACTATTCATGGCCCAGGTCTCTGACTGTGAAAAGCCAATATCCAAAATGGGAAAGATATGGAAAATAGATTGATTGCTTCATGTTGAAAAGAATTTAATAACTGGATTGAATGCCATTCACCTGTAAAATAGAAACCAAAGACAAGACACCCAGAAATATTTTTTTTTCCAGAAAAAAAGGCAGTTTATTTGGATGGAGGTTTCTACTGTTGGAACATACGGTGTGATAGTGACACCTTCAAGGTGCACTGTCTGGGATGGTGACCAGAGTAGGTATTGCAACTATGCTGCTCATTGAAACTGTGCTGCCTATTGTCACATTTGATCTTTTGACTAAATAATAAACTAATATTTACAAGAATGACATTGACAAGATCCACCTTTTCATGTATGAAAAGGGCTACTTTCCCAGTTGTAATGGATACTTAGAATTCGATGGTGGCCGTAAGTATTCAAGAAAAAGAATGGGCAGCATGAATTCTGGGAATGAACTTCTGAAAATATTACACAGTGACACCTTAAAAGCGGGATATCTGCAGTGTACTATATGTGGGGTAGCACAACGCAACACTGAGCCCTCTTTCAGTCTGCACAACTTGCACAGCATCATAAATACTGTATTTCTGTGTACTTTCTAGTGGCGTGCGTTGGCACTGCCCTCACGATTCGATATGATTACGATTTGGGAGGTTTCGATTCGATTCGATCCGATCCGATTCAATTCTACAATGCATTGCAATGCATTACATTTCTACTGAAAGCAAAGCAAATGTTTTATCAGTCATGATGAGGCAATACAAGTAGTAGTCAGATACTGAGCACCAATTTATTGGCTGTTTTCTGTATCAGTCTTGCAGTTTTCAATACTTTGAAGTTCTTTTACTTAATTTAACATTCATTTGCCCCCGAAATATCAACGGAAGTAATTGAATTGAATTGCCGCACTGAATTGGATCACCCATGCCCCGCATTGCATTGCATCGACGAATCGATTATTGTTGACACCACTAGTACTTTCGCTGATCTGAGAATGTTAGTAAGTAGAGCATGTCACCCGTAAGTGATTCTCTGCATCTCAACGAGGGTGAATCGCCTCGCATACAGTTTGACACCAGTTCAAACCCTGTTAGTTTCCAAGCCCATAGAGAAGTATTAATTAGCAGCTGGCCGGCTTTGAAGCCTATTGTGTAGCGCTCACTAATCAGAAGACGCGAGTGCTTTTGCCCTTTTGTGGAAAACCCATATTTCCTTCTTTGCCAGGGGAAGAGCTGTGTAGTGTAGTGTAGTGTGTGGTGTGTGTTGCAGTAGAAGATTGTAGTGTGTGGTGTGTAGTGTAGTGGAAGAGTGTAGTGGTGTGTAGTGTAGTGTTGTGGTGTAGTGTGTGGTGTGTAGTGTAGTGTGTGTTGCAGCAGTGTGTGGTGGTGTATTCTCCTTCTGATGAAGCGAGAGCAGTCAGTGTAATCTGCTCTCTCTGTGAGGTGGAGCACGACTACAGCCCACTCCCCTCAACTCCACAACCCCCCCAACTCTCCAACCCCTCGACCCCTCACATGCCCCACAACTCCCACTCCTCCTTGTCAGCCCCCTCCACCCTCCCACCTCTTCCCTTGACCCTTGTACATATCATTACCCACCCCACCTTGTCAACCCCCTCCACCCTCCAACCCTCTCGACCCTGGTATCATCACCCCCCCTCCACCTTGTCAGCACCCACCCCCTCGACCCTCTCATCATCACCCCCACCCATCTTGTCAGCCAGGGCTCTCAGCTCCCTCATAGATTAGTGTGGGAAAGCTCATCCAGGAATAGGTTTGTGCTGATCCATTTTTTTCTGTATTACAGTGAACAAAGGGTCTTCGGCATTATCATCCAGGCTTTGTTTAGGGCGGCAAACACTTCTCATTACTAGCCTGGGGTGGGGAGAGGGGTGGGGTGAGGTGGTGTAGGGTGGGGTGGGAATAGGGTTGTTGAAGGGATGGGGTGGAGGTGCTTTGCAGAGTTGCAAGTGAACATAAAGGCGCTGTGAAAATAAAGACGAGTTAAATAGAAAGATTTGCCCTCGGAGACTACGACAACGCAGCACAGATCCTTTTGCCAGTTCATTATAGGGGGCTATGCAAGGGGGACCTACTGAAGGCACAGCAACAGCAGAGAGAGCAGTCACTCTGATGGATATGCAGTACAGGAGTTTAGTTGGAGAACGGAGAAAAGAGATGCCAGTATAATGTATACAGTACATGAGTATAGTTGGGGACCAGAGACGAGAGAGGTCAGTATCATGTAGGCCACTGTATATACAGTACAGATGTATAGTATGTGGAACAGAGAAAAGAGAGGCCAGCATATTGCTCCCACCTGCAGCTTTCAGCACCACATATGTAATGGACAGCTCCCTTGTGTTTCAGCACCATGGTCATAATGGAGTGCTCGCCTTTGTTTCAGCACCACATACATAGTGGACAGCTCCCCTGTGTTACGGGGTGCTCTGCTTATTGTCAGCATTAGTGCTGAGTGCCACACTCATAAGCAGAAATACACACAAAAATAACACTAAAGACTACGTGCTGCTTCTGTTCAGACACTTTTTTCCCATTGCACTGTATGTCACAAGTGCTTATACTGATCTATCAGAGACTGTGTCTTATTTCGAGGTCTAATGAAGACTCATAATATTTTCCTTGACTGACATGGGACTGGGATACGTATTGGGGAACAGTAATTGCCACCCTAGAGAGGTAGAGGAAATGCAGAAACTTCTCATCTCTTTGTAACTCTCTGAGTAATTTAAAAGACAAAGATGTGCGTTGGTGTTGTTGCTTTTTTTCTCTTTTTGTTCTGTGGCTCTCTCTTGTTTCACAAATTACAAAACAGAAGAAGACACATACAGTACAACCAAAAATAACGTCATCACAACAAAGTGTTAGAACTAAGGACATCTTCAGTAAGGATTCCTATGCAGATTATTAATGCCTGGAATACATTTAGTTCATTCATCTTAAATTATACACTGTAACAAATAGCTGTTAATTTAGGGCAATTCTGCAACAGCATTCTACTGTTTTTTGAAAAAAACAGACAACTACTGTGAAAATACTACTTTGAGTCAAGTATTGAGCATAAACAGTAAGTACTGCACAATAGCAGCATTGGCCGTTGTGGAAGCAACCAAAATATTTAAGGCAGCACCATTGAAACCCTATCATCCTCCACTTGTCCGTGATCGCCATCAAGCTGCAATAGCCTACCACCTGAAGAACTTAAGTCATTCTCACTGGTTAAATATTCTCTGATACTAACAAGCATTAAACAATTTCTAAAGAAACTACAATACATAAAAAGTGTTTGATACAGCATATTATGATGATTTTCATCACTATGATTTTGATATGAAAGTGTGAATGGCTGAAACATTTTAAGAATTTGAACACTCTTGCAACAATCAGCCTCTTCTAAACCAATCTGCTAATCAGTGCCTGGCCTCACCTGAGTAGGGCTGTTATGCCATTATTCAATTACGGGCGTCACCTGCCAAGGTCCTGATGACTCTGGTCACATGGTACTCTTGCACCTGTATATAAATCTGGACTATCAACACTTCAGTTGCTTGCCTGCCTGCTGGCTGGCCTGCATGGCACAGCATAGCACTTGCTTGCCTACAAGCTTGCTTACATGCTTGCATACTTTCCTCTTTGTGAAAGCTTGCTGTATGTGGCATCATTTGTGGCATTGTTGCATATAATGTGCCTGCTGTAAATTAGGCATTGCTTTGAGAGCTAGCTTGTAGTGCTGCTTGTTTGCTGTGCCACTTGGTGCAAATTATTTTTTTAAAGACTGACCAATACTATATTCATCATTGGCTCATCAAGAGATACAGTAAAAAGCCCACCTCGTAACATAGCACTGCGTACTCTGAAATTTTATTCATGCCCACACTTTCAAAGGACCACCGCCAACCATTTTCTCAATACAGCATAGCGCCATAGTATCATGCTCAAGGCACTCCAGTCATGGTGAACGATGGGAGGGTGGGGTGGCATGGCCAGGGTACCACAGTTATGGAGAATGATGGGTGGGGTGGGAAGTTGCCATGGCCATATTCATGAATACTACTATGACCCAGTATTTGCCTGTCATCACACAGTACAATTCAACTTTTTAACTGTAATGTACTGTTATTTTACTTATACTACTGCATAAATATTGTAGAGCACTTTTAGTTTAACAATACTAATACTGTGAACGTTCTGTAGAGTACTTTTATTTAACAGTTCAATTGCTGCTGAAAAAATGTTATATACTGTGATACATTAAACAGCAATGAGCTGTATTTGATTTTTTGTGTGAAATAACAGTAGAATTACAGGTACATATAATTGCCAGTAACTGCCGTTATTTTGCAGGGAAATTTTCTTAGAGTGTACCTAAAGAGGGTTTTTTTGTCATAATCACACATTTGGATTGAGGCCTAAACCAAAACCTGGCTCTTCTGTCAAAAGCATGTTGTCGTCACATCGGAAATTAACAGCATTTCACAGCCTCAGGTTTTTGTCGATAGATGGATGTGAAACTGATGTTATTTTGCTGAAATATTTTGACACTTGGCAGGAGTAGTTTGCAGCTGAGTTTTATTATTGTAGACTGATACCCTACGAGGCTCTGTTCTGCCTCTGTCTGTGTGGTGACGCAGTCCTCTGCTATCTCTCTTAAAACACATCTGTTTCCAGCACTTGGCCAGGAAGGGTTCACACCACAGTAGAGTTTTATAATGTAGACTAATACCCTACGAATCCCTATCCTGCCTCTGTCTGTGTGGTGACGGCAGGGATCTCTTGTGTTTCGCCTGGTCCTCTTCTTCTTCTTCTTCTTCTTCTTCTTCTTCTTCTTCTTCTTCTTCTTCTTCTTCTTCTTCTTCTTCTTCTTCTTCTTCTTCTTCTTCTTCTTCTTCTTCTTCTTCATCTTCTTCTTTTTCTTCTTCTTCTTCTTCGTCTTTAAATCACATCTCTCTTTGCAGCTCCGCACCGCAGTGGCTGTGGAGGCGCTGCTCGGCGCCGCATGAGCTGCGTATCCCTGGTGTCCTCATTCTAGTGGCACGATCTTGCATGCTAACCACACTCTCTCAGATCTACCCACTCGCCCCCATTAGATAAAGTGCTGTTCGCTTTGGGTGGGTGCCTGGCTGTGGATAAGGGGGTAGAGGGTAGGGGGTGGAGGGTAGGGGTGGACTGAGTGTGCAGAAGCCACATTGTGATTGTAATTGTTTTAGGATGTTGTCGCCTCCACCACAACTTCTTCTTCTTCTTCTTCGTCTTCTTCTTCTTCTTCTTCTTCTTCTTCTTCTTCTTCTTCTTCTTCTTCTTCTTCTTCTTCTTCTTCTTCTTCTTCTTCTTCTTCTCTCTCTCTCTCTCTCTCTCTCTCTCTCTCTCTCTCTCTCTCCATCTTCATCTCCTCTCTTTGTATCTGTTTCTGTCTCTCCTGCAGAGTGTTTCTTTTCCTCTGGCAGTGGCAGGCATCAAGGGGAATGATTATGATGAGAAGCACAATACAAGATCTCCCCTGTTTTTGCAGAGGATTTATGTTGCCCAATCCGCATCAGAAGTCTATCCTTAGGACTAGACCAATTTTCATGGCAGTATGATATTATCCACAATACAGAGGCAGCACTTTTTGGTGAACTTTTTCTATATTGTGGAGATATATTTTTCAAAGAAACTCTTTATTCTAGGCTGGATTGTTTCAAAGTCAGTATTGTTGCAGTGAGGGAGTCTACAAAAATATTGCTTCTATTGTCAGTCCTTTAGCACTGTGCTCCCAAAACCCCATATAAGCCTCCGGTTCTTTACTGCTGCTGAGATGATCACAAATGAACTCTTGTGCTACATCCCAAATGTTCCAGAGTGCTATATGAGAAAAAAACTGGAATTGAAATTGTTTGTTTCATTTAATACAGAGTGTTATATGAGAGAAAAAAATGGTTAAAATAGTTTGTTTCATTTAATCCATATGTTCATGTGAATGTGTGTGTGCGGTGATGGCACATTCAGCTTGTCGTTTTGGGTAGGGTGCGCATATCCAAAGTCACTTGTTGCAGGTGCCAGACAAAAGCGTTTGACAGTTTAAGAAGACAGGTTTGTACTCTGTGGAATAAGCTAAAAAAAAAAAAACGTTATTAAATTAAAACAATGACATTTCGATGAAAATGTTATTGTTTTAATTTAATACGTTTTTTCTTGCTCATGCCGCAACGTGCAGACCTACCTTTTTCAACTGGCGCATTCAGCTTGCCCATATCAGCCATTAGTGTGGAGTCTTGTTTACAGTCCCAGGTCCCAGCTTCTGTGGTGAAGCTCTGTGGTGCAGTGATAGATGACTTCACTCTAATAGACCCATCATTGAACTGAGGCAGGCAGATGAAATGGGAGGATACATTCTCGGCAAACGTTGTTGACAGCTATTTAATTGGGGGAACAAAAGGGGAGGGGAACACAGTCACTGGAAAGGGACAAAAAAATATCAAAACACAACAAAAACAGCAATTTGCGGCAATTCGGATAATAAAAGGCCAGTTTTGTTTCATGTGACTCTCATGCAGTCGCTATAGCCACTTTCGTTTTTTTTTTTAGCTTTACTCAGTTAAGGGCAGCCGATATTTAAAACACCTCTATTTAAAACCGATCCAGTAGTGCCTGGTTGTTTGTTTGATATGCAGGTGCTTGCTCACTCTTCTGTGCCGGGCTGCTTTTTTGTTTTTCCATATGCTGGTGCCATTTCCCATCCTTTGCCATTTGCCATTCAGCATCTCTCTATCTCTCTCTGTCTCTGTCTCTGTCTGTCTCTCTCTCTCTCTGTCTCTCTCTCTCTCCCGACGCTTTGGCTCCTGTTGGTAAAAGCCTCCTCATTACTGTCCCCCTATTACAGTTGTCCTCTCCATCAGAAGGACAAGCCAGAGAGTGTGTGTGTGGGATGTGTGTGCGTGTGTGTGTGCGTGTGTGTGTGCGTGCGTGTGTGTGTGCGTGTGTGCGTGCGTGCGTGCGTGCGTGCGTGCGTGCGTGCGCGCGTGCGCGCGTGCGTGTGTGTGTCTTGTGATGATGGAGTTTAGGGTGCTGGTGGGAGGGCAGGGCTGTCAGGCTTAATTGGTACTCAAGAGTTTGGGTTTTATAAGCGTTTGCTGCAGCTGTGTGGACTGATGTCATTACAAACTCTCTCCACTTCTCTTCAGAGGCTGGCTGGCTTTGGCTGCTGCTCAGTCAATCATCTCTTCTCTTCCTTTCTGTTCTGTTCCGTTCTGTTCTCGACAGTCGCAAGTCCTGAAAGTCATCACTGCTTCCTGGTCGAATAACCCACTGACTGCACACTGCACAGCTACCGTGACCAATCACTTGTGGCCAATCTGCCCCCCTCCCTGGCAGGTGGGCCCCCCTAAGCTGCAGCCATATCTAGCCTGTGGCCCCCCCTGGCATACATATCTAGCCTGAACGTTAATCTGGCCCTGACTGCACTGCACAGTTGTAGCATAGTGCAGTCGTCGTGATTACATTAAAGTGGCTGTGTCTATTGATTCCCGTGTCAGAGTGGTTAGCCAGACTGGGACACAAATGAAATCATTTATTTGTTCTGTCTGTTGGACACAGACTTTTTCGCTAAGTACAGTAGTGAGGGCTATGGGTATTCCAGCATAGCATGATTACTTTTACTGCGCTCGGGATCTGCCCATTCAAATGAAACTGACTCACGAGACTACGCGAGTAGTTATACCCACCAGCACACAGGAGTGATAGAGTGCAATAGCATTGGAAAGGTTAACGCTCGGCCCTGTCAGTAGCCGACATGAACATGGGAATGCCATTTCTACTGGTGAAACAAAAGACTTTCACATCCCTTAGGCACACTCACAGCAGAAAAAAACCCACAGCTACCTGTCATTTTGTTTTCCATGTTCCGAATACCCACAGAAACCCCCGACTGAATTTGTGTGTGTGTGTGCATGTGTGTGCGTGTACGTGTACGTGTGCGTGTGCGTGTGCGTGTGTCTGTGTGTCTACGTGTGTGTCTACGTGTGTGTCTGCATCTTCTGGTGGCAGGCTGTCCGGTGGCCATTAAGCGCGTGCGGAGCAGCAACAAGAGGATGGCCCTGGCAGCGGCCGCCATGATGGCCATGGAGTCAGACGTGGCCCAGGGCCCCTCGACCTCCTCCGCCCACCCCCTCCACCTCCTCTCCCTCACGCCCATCAAGATCCCCCTCCTGACAGCTCACAGGCCAGGTAAGCACTTCCTTCCTCTCCTCTCCTCTCCTCTCCTTTCCTTTCCTCTCCTCTCTCATCCTTCCCTCTCCTCTCCTCTCCTCTCCTCTCCTCTGCTCTCCTCTCCCCCTCCTCTCCTTTCCTCTCTTCTCCTCTCCTCTCCTCTCCTCTCCTCTCCTCTCTTCATCATCTCCCCTCCTCCTCACCTCTCCTCTCCTCTCCGCTCCTTGCCTCTCCTCTCCTCTCCTCTCCTCTCCTCTCCTCTCCTCTCCTCTCCTCTTCTCTTCACTCTCATCTCCTCCCCTCCTGTCCTCTCCTCTCCTCTCCCCTCCTCACAGAACGACACTCAATATTGAAACCTCCAACAGTGTATGCTAATCCACCAGTTTGTCACTGCAAAGGCAGTATAACTCATCCAAAATTCTACACCCCACCACGATTTTCAGGTTGAGCTCAGATATGGCTGTGTGATGGTTTAATAAGAGCTATAGCACTTCCTGGTGACTACTACAAACTAGATCTCTAGAAAAAAGAAACATTGTTGCTGACCAACCTCTGGGCAAAATTTCTCACAGCTTGTTGCCTTGCTTTTTCACGGCAGAACAACCACACTTTACAAGCTGCTGAAGGAGGGCGTTTTTGTGTAGTATCACCCAGTGAGCAGACGGACCGTCTTCTGATTGGCTGAGCAGGTGTCCTTTATTCCCCGGTAGCAGGACACCTATGATGTCATGCGGGTGTGCGGGCGTCCAAGTTGCTTCTTTTCTAACTTTCTGGCAAAGTGCCGTTACTAGTTCTATCGCATCTGGTTGTCTAGTCAAGACCGCGTCGTTAGTTCTATCGCATCTGGTTGTCTAGTCAAGACCCCGTTACTAATTCTATTGCATCTCCTTGTCAAGTCAAAAACCCAGTCGTCAATTCTATCGCATTTGGTTGTCAAGTCACCCCAACATTCTGAGCGCGTCCTTAGGCTATGCCTCCGATAGAGGCGCGTCTCACTAGATTAGGAAGTGGTGCCCATAGCAACGTACCAAGCGCAGTGGTGAATCTACTTTCTCACGAAGCCTTAGATCAACTTATTAATAAATTAATAAATTAATAGGCCTACTTAAATGCTGGTAACCGGGTGATAAGCGGAATAGCGGCCTTCGAGGTGTCCCGATATCAAGGGAAAATGGACTTGGCGAAGCGAACAGCCCTTCGGCTGCGCCGTCGGGCTGTTTAGAACGCTCCGCCTCGTCCATTATTTCCCTTGATATCGGGACACCTCGTCGTCCGCTATTCCATACGTAATAGTGCCTCCAAGCCGCTGGAAATTCTAACCCTGGCGCCTCTTCCAAGTTGAAAAACAAACAATTTTTTCTCCACTCAAGAGGGCATGCTTAAATCAGGGGCCAGTATGCAATGACTGAATTAATTGACCGGTTTTGAGTGGTGGTGTAGGTGGTGACAGTTCAAGTCATGCCTTTGTGTCTCTCTCTCAGTTTGCTCTTTGCTCCTTTCCTCCTTCATTTCACCTCTTCCTCTCGTGCATATTGACATAAATGATTCGTTTTTCTCTACTTTCCAACCTTTTTGTGTGTATACTCCTCATTCAGTGCACGAGCAAATGGGCACTGAGCTAAAACAGCAGACTGTGCATCTGTGAGAGTAGAAAAGAGAAGTGACGATGGCAAAGAACGAGAGAGGAGCAGACAGATGGAGAGTAGGCCAAAGAACGAAAGAATGAACCTCTACGAGGACAGAGGGAGATGTAATTACATTTTAGGCAGTTCCCTGTCGTGAATCTAGCTGGCGACATTGATTTCCTTACTGTAATGTTACCTTGAATATGGACAGAACACTGACAAAGCTGCTCCTACATTATTGTGCCTCCACCTTTTAAGACTTTCTTTTTTTTGTAACCAGTCAAAGTGTCAGTGAAACTCCCCCCTCCTCTTTGCCATCTCATCTCCTACAATAGTTAAAACCCTAATTCAGG
>NC_085873.1:32896879-32930810 GCF_034702125.1 Engraulis encrasicolus | reverse complement strand
TAGGCGCACGCTGTCACTCGTCCCGCCCCCTTTCTCAGAACTGTCTGTTTATTGGTTCACAGACTTCCCAGAGACAGTTGGAAGCGATATTACTATTGGCTGAGGGGCGCTTTGCCGTGAGGAGCGCTTTCGCCACTCTATGTTGATTGCGACTTCATAAAAAAAACTTCATATCGCAAAATTACGCATAGGAGAGCGCCATTTCGGCGCTCCTTCTTCACATGGCGCTCTAGGCGACCGCCTAGTCGGCCTATGCTAAAAACCGGCCCTGCACACACACACACACATATGTATAAGCTCAGCAAAGGATTCAAACCAGATTCACCTTAGGATGATAGTCTCTTGAACAGATACATGTTAGTCTGCCACTCTATTCCAATAGGGTCACTTGTCTGTGATGTCATTATGATGTGTCCTTGGAGATGGTTCTAAAACCTCACCTGAGTATACAGACACTCATTTAGCAACAGGACACTGAAGAGTATAGTTGGATTATTCTTTCCTCCTGGACATTTACACATGCCTCACATAGTATGGGACTCAGATGGACAGCAAAAGTCAGGGGTGCAGGCCAATCATCAGCCTGTAAGTACATAAACATCAACACAGCATTATCATATCAGTAAGCATAGGTTTTATGGCTCAAATTCAACATGAACACACACACACACACACACACACACACACACACACACACACACACACACACACACACACACACACACACACACACACACACACACACACACACACACACACACACACACACACAGAGAGAGAGAGAGAGAGGAGAGAGAGAGAGAGACACAGAGAGTCAAACCAGATTCACCTTAGGATGATGGTCTCTTGAACATATGTGATGTGATCTGGGAAAACCCTTCACATGGTGGGATTTTACATTTTTGAGATATCGTTACCATTTGAAAGTCAATTTCAAGCTCTTTCCAAAGGTGTTTTCGTTATTTTCACATCTTGTCTCTATTAAATGTTATACTTACCCAAAGTCAACTTAGTCGTTTGGAGGAATTCTGAGAAAAAACACTCTAAAGGTTGGGTATGGAGATTGTGGCCAGAGGAGGTATTGCAACTATGCAAGGCGGTTGTGGCCAGAGAAGGTATTGCAACTATGCAAGGCACTTGTGGCCAGAGTAGGTATTGCAACTTAGGAAAATGTGAGGTTGAGTATGGAGGATTGTGGCCAGAGTAGGTATTGCAACTATTTTTTCTTTGATTTATTTACGTAATGTGTTTAGTTTTGAGTTTGAGTCAAAGAAACAACTAAGGAAACAAAACCAAAAAAAATCCTTGTTTCAACACAGCATGGATAGCACATTATTATGGATAATTATTATGATCATTGTAATTATTATTAATAATATTATAGTTATTGGGATACTGCATAATTGAGCCATTCTAAGTACTTGGGACACTCTAATCCCCAATGGAGACATTATTATAGTTAGCTTTTCATTCAGTGCTTGATTATCATTATCATCTTTCGTTCATTTGTTTGTAAGAATAGTTGTAATCCACATCAACACAATGTAATGTTCCTAGACTCCGACTGTGCAATAATTGATTTCTTTGCATAACTGTATTACAGTATAGACCTCATATTTATAAAAGCAGGAACTCAGCTCCCCCTTTGTCAGATAGCTATCTTGAATTTGGACCAGTAACAGAATTTGGAAGCAGTGTAGCCTCCTCATACGATGCTCCGGTTGCCTCACTGATGGTGGGAGATACGGGCAGGACAGTTTTTTTGGTCAAGGTCCCTCTTAAAGATTAGTCTCCTCCTTCTGTATTGTCTCTAGTTGAATTTTGCTCTCGTCCATGACCATAGCACAGCCCCACCCCCCTAACCATCACCCTAACTGAAGTAGCTCATCATAGAACTAGGCTCCGCCCCCAGTCCCACACCATAATTGGATTAGTTAGAGTAAGGAATATGTACAATGGAGTGATTTGTCATTAGGTGGGACTCTCGAATTGTCTCAAGTCCATTATTTACCTTGGTTTTGGTATAGCATGCATTAACAAAATGTTTTCTATATAAAGGAATTGTAATTCAGATTTTCAAATAGGCCTAACCTTGAAGGGTCACTAGGCTTAATTACTGCTCTTTCAATCATTGATGATTATCACTACTCAGAAAAATAAATCTCAGAAGCAATACCTGAATGAAAGCAACTTTTAAAGAATTCATCTATCTCATTTATTTATTTTCAGTAAATTTGTAATCCAATGGCACTACTTCTGAGGACAAAAAAACACTGGAAAAAAAATATTGTTTGATGCAACACACCAAGAGTAGGACTAGCACATTGCACTTGGTTTTGATATTCAGATTATTATTATTATTATTATTATTATTATTATTATTATTATTATTATTATTATTATTATAGTAAATAACAGAAGGCTACTCATCAAACACTACCTACCACATGCCTGTTAATTTCAAATCGGCTGAATGAATGTAATTTCATTACTTTTCACTATAGGCCTATGGGGTCTTCCATGTTTTTTTTTTTGGTCTCCCAGACCCCCAAACTGCTGGCTAACGAATGTAATTTCATTATTTTTCACTAGGCCTATAGGCCTGTTTTTTGTTTTTTTTTCTCCCAGAGACACCCAAAATGCTGGCTAACTGCGGGTCGTCTATAGGCTACATAGTGGCCTGTGTGTATAGAATCATTTCAAATTAAATTGTCTATTCATTGATTCGTCATGTATAGTCATGTAGCCGCAAACAAGAGAAAAGGGAATGCTTCACTGGGTCCTCTGTCCAGTTAGTAATGTAGCCTATTCGTAATTTACTGCCCAACTTTTGCCATTTTTAAATAGGTTCCTAAAGCATTCCATCGGGTAAAGCAGTGTTTCCCAACCTTTTTTGTCTTAAGTACCCCCTAAGCCTTTTATCATACCACAAACTTGTACCCCCTGACTCATGCTTTATATCCCAATGTGACTATGCTCCATACATGTTTTCATTTTTCCAAGTACCCCCTGCAGGTTGCTCGCGTACCCCTAGTGGTACACGTACCCCTGGTTGGGAAACACTGGAGTAGAGAAACGAATGACGTGTAGGCCTATTGGACCAGCCATTTCACTGTTTCGGGTATGAAGCGAAAATATCAGCAAAAACTTTTCAGGTGTCTCGGAAAAGTGCAATGAGCTCTCTGCTCGGAGGTAAAATATGGTTTTGCGCGATTCCAAAACACCAGCTGCACGCAAAAAAACAAACATAGCCTACATCATGCCTCGGAATAGCCTACTTGTAGTAGGCTACACAGGGCGGTGAAGACCGCTTTGTTTTTTTACCCTCTGCCGCAGGCAGCACAGACATAACAGAAGAGAAAAGGTTTTCTCCGCGCTTATCTTCTTCACCATCTCGCGCATCGCTTGAAATGAATTAGGTGATTTGAAATACTCGGAATACTTGTAGTAGGCTACACAGGGCGGTGAAGACCGCTTGGTTTTTTACCCTCTGCCGCAGGCAGCACAGACATAACAGAAGAGAAAAGGTTTTCTCCGCGCTTATCTTCTTCACCGTCTCGCGCATCGCTTGAAATGAATTAGGTGATTTGAAAGACTGGGGTGAAAGTCACCGGTGCATCTCAGTTTGACTTTGAAAATTGACTGTTGAAGATGTCTTTACTGAACCCATTAGTGAGGCAAGACATAAATGCATAGGTAGCCTATACTTTTTTTCAACATATGAGATGATCCAGTGACGCTTCTACAGTGTTAGGAAACCAGTTGACCAAAACCACGACACTCAATTCAGCACAGCGTATTATGACAAAGTGTGTACCAGCGCGGCAAAAGAATGAATCTTTTCGCCATGCGCTGCCTCGGAATAGTAGGCCTACAAGACCACTTTTGACCCTCTGCAGCAGGCAGCACAAAAATAGAGAGGAGAAAAGTTTTTCATCGCGCTCTTCTATAGGCTACTGTCCGGTGCGTCGCGGTAAATGACTGACAGTTAAACGTCACCGAGTATCTCAGACTCTGGAAACGGACTGCTGAAGACTTGTTAGCTGAACACATTCATTGGGCACGGTTCTAAATAAAAGCATTTTAATCTTCCACATCTGTCCGGTGCGTCGCGGTAAATGACTGACAGTTAAACGTCACCGAGTAGGCCTATCTCAGACTCTGGAAACGGACTGCTGAAGACTTGTTAGCTGAACACATTCATTGGGCACGGTTCTAAATAAAAGCATTTTAATCTTCCACATCTGAGATGATCCGATGAGGCGTCTTTAAATTAGGCTACAGAAACCTAACAAGCCCTGTCTTGACCACATCTACATCTTTCAATTCAGCACCGTTTATTATGACAACAAGTAGGACACAGCGCAGTAAATTAAAATTGTCCTAATAGATAAATCACACGGGCGCTTTAGTTTAAGGTTTGCATGTGAGCTATCCAATCAAAAAATGAAATCTACATTCCAGTGCCGTTTAGTAGCCTAATCGCAGTTGTAGTGATAAACTGCAAGAGGCACATGCGGCTGGAGTTGATAAGCACAGGGCTCGACGGCCTCCGATCCACGGAGAGGTGTTGCCTACTGTTTGTATTCATTGTTCGTTCTTTCTTTGGGCCTATAACTTGAGGGAAAACTCTGCTTCATCGAGACAGAAGGCGTTTTCAACTGCTCAGAGGCGCTGACAATGAGTCAGTGAATAGGCCTACACATGTGTAAATTCTGAGCCTTCAAGTCTACAAGCTCTGATGTCTTTCCCTCAACCTCGCGCGCCCCTGCGCTACAAGCGTAGTCAGCACGTTGGCTGCGCAGGCAGACTGCTCACGGCTGCCTCCCTTCTCACCACACATCGGGCCATTTCAATCTTAATTTTAACACATTAAAACAGCGATTTCAGACCAAATATTTTCAGAGATGATAGACAAGATGTTAAACAACAATAATTTAATGAAAAACCGATTTCAGGAAAACATTGCTTCTCGACCTATTTTCGCTGTTTCCTGAGAAACAGCCAGCGCGACATCCGACGGGTTTTCCCAGATCGCATCACATATACATGTTAGTCTGCCACTCTATTCCAATAGGGTCACTTGTCTGTGATGTCTGCCACTCTATTCCAATAGGGTCACTTGTCTGTGATGTCATTATGATGTGTCCTTGGAGATGGTTCTAAAACCTCACTTGAGTACAGACACTCATTTAGCAGCAGGACACTAAAGAGTACAGTTGGATTATTGTTTCCTCCTGGACATTTACACACGCCTCACATACCGGTAGTATGGGACACAGATGGACAACAAAAGTCAGGGGTGCAGGCCAATCATCAGGCTGTAAGTACATGAACATCAACATCGCATTATCATATCAGTAAGCATAGGTTTTATGGCTCAAATTCAACATGAAGACACACACACACACACACACACACACACACACACACACACACACAAACACACACACACACACACACACACACACACACACACACACACACACACACACACACACACACACACACACACACACACGCACACACACACACACACACACACACACACACACACACACACACACACACAGACAGGGAGAGACAATGTTCCACTTCCAGAGCGCCTACAACTGTACACTACCCTACAAGTGGTATAAGCTCAGCAAAGGATTCAAACCAGATTCACCTTAGGATGATAGTTTCTTGAACAGACACATGTTAGTCTGCCACTCTATTCCATTTCACACACACACACACACACACACACACACACACACACACACACACACACACACACACACACACACACACACACACACACACACACACACACACACACACACACACACACACACACTATAGTAGGCCTATATAGTGTACATGTATTGCTGGCAGGCTGGAATGAGTGTTGAATCACCGCAATTACGGGTCTCATGCTTTGGGCATTTGACTTGGTATTCACCATCATGTTGAAGCGATAGGCAAGTGGTCCAGTGTCGAGATCATGTTGAAGCGATAGGCAAGTGTTCCAGTGTCGAGAGACGCATCTCTATAAGAGGCTTTGTCCGTCCGTTGGTCCGTCCGTCCGTCTGTGACGCTTTTTGTCAGCCGTCTT
This sequence comes from Engraulis encrasicolus, assembly GCF_034702125.1. NCBI lineage: Eukaryota > Metazoa > Chordata > Actinopteri > Clupeiformes > Engraulidae > Engraulis > Engraulis encrasicolus. The sequence goes on along the minus strand of NC_085873.1, from coordinate 32,924,713 downwards.
TGTGACGCTTTTTGTCAGCCGTCTTTGTCTTTTTGTCAGCCGTCTTTGTGACGCTTTTTGTCAGCCGTCTTTGTCCCATAGAACCATAGTGGGGTAAACCGGCTGTGCTAATACAGCCGTGATGCGTTTCCCAATCATTGGAAACCGCTTCGAAATGATAATAAACAACTAAAATATGATTTTAGTGTTTTTAGGAAGTTACCGCTGTTTTTATAAGTGCATACAATGACATTAATAAGCGTTTATTACTGCCATTTTGCTGTTATCACCTCTGCATACTGTCGATGCTCCCCTCGCTTCACAAATAGTGCCGTCTAGGAACAAAGACCGGTTTATTTTCGTTCCGCCTGGAAGCGGTCCGGAGCAACGGGCCAAAACATCTAGGGGTCGACGGAGACATTTGTGGACAAACGGTTGTCTGTTTAATATATGATGTTCTGCGCTGTTTCGTTTTAAATCTCACGTGGGCAAATAGTTTTGGAAATAAAGTCTAATGTCTCACTGATGCATGACAGTCTGTGTTGTGTTTATTTTGTCTTGTATGTTAGCCTCCATGTTTGAATGTAAGAATGGTGCTGACCACATTCTGGCCTGTGTTGTCTGAGTCCTGACTCCTGTCTGACTCTAGTCTAGCTTTTGATTTCACTTGGTTTAAGAATTTTGATGCTAGATAACCACCAAGCTTTAAAAAAAAATGGGGGGGGGGCGCAAAAAGGCAGAGAACCACTGACATAGATGGACGCATCTGTTGTCTGCCTGTCGGACTTGTTGCTCATTCATTAGGGAAAAAAATCTCTGTGTGGAGTGATATGGGAGACCAACACGCCTGAAGAATACATAAGACTCTCACTCTTAAGTCAAACGTATAAACAGTGTTATAAAATACTTAGATATTTAATCAATGTGCAGACATCTGCAGTCATTTCCATCCAAAGTGGAAATGAATAAGCTGCTGCGTTACATGACGTGATTAAAAATTGGACACGCTCCAGATTATGAATACGAGATGAACTCCTGCGATCTCCGCTGTAGGCAAACAGGAGACAGAGTCATGGCAGGGTAGTTGGAAATATTGTGCTTGGGATAAACTAGGCCCAATGCAGAGCTTTCTGGAAAGTATGGGTTCATGTTAGCCTTCAGGTCCTTGATGTTTGTTTCGAAAATACAACAATTTCCAGTGGCTTTGGTAGATATTTTTCCCTTGATAGGATTTTACAACTAATATGAACAAAGGCACACAACAGTCAGTCAGTATACCGCTTTGTTGCATATAAGCACACAGGAACCGAGTGATGATTGATCTTGTTCAACAGTGGTTTACACAACTGCAACTGTCAACCACCATCTACTGTAGGCCTACATGAACACTTCAACAGGTTCCAGTGTAGGGATGGTAGGCTATATGAACACTCCAACAGGTTCCAGTGGTATGGCCACATTACTGTAATGGCTAGACTGATGCTCAAATTGCTGCCACATGCACAGAGCTCTGCACTTTGCAGTGTTAAATAAAAATGTCCAAAATGCGGAATAACCTTGGCTATATTAGACAATTTAAAAGCAAAGAAATTTAAAACTGCCTGATGACTGATAAAACCAACTCCTAACCCTGAAACTTTTTTTGCTTAATGTGTTTGAAATTCATTTTTAAGGACTATATTGTAAAAAAAAACAACAACAAAAAAAACCCATCTATAATGGAGTTACTTTATTAATATTAACGCATAATGAACATGGCAGGACACACATACACACGAGAGACATTAACACAAGTAAAAGTCAGGGGAAGAAAAACTGATAGGAGATGAGATAGATAAAAAAGATTAACGTCACCTAAAAGCAAAGAGGGTTGTCAAGTAGTCTGTGATGTAATATTAGAAGGGGAAATACTTTAAGCAAATAAGTAAATACAAATAGCTTTGCTAGATTTTTAAGTGCAAGGCAATTAGGCCTAGTGCCCGGGGCAATATTCCTCGCTTATAGAGAAGCTGCATCAAGGGAAGAAGTGGATCATTTTCTTGAATAATTTTCACGCTTAAAACATTTCGTTTTCATTTTCAACTCACTCCTACTCTCTCTCTCCCTCTCTCTCTCTCTCTCTCTCTCTCTCTCTCTCTCTCTCTCTCTCTCTCTCTCTCTCTCCTCAGGGGTCCTTGACGTGGACTCACTACGCAAGTTTGGCGTAACAGTTATGCATTTGCAGCGAACTGTGAGAACACATCGCAGCATCCAGTCTGGACTAGAGGTGCGCTTGTGCAGGTGATGAACACTTGGATACAATCAGCGTTATTCACCACCGCCTCTGCCTGTGTGTATGGAGAAAAGTTGAGGAGAGTGTTATCTTGCATTTTCCTCAACAGCGCGAGTTTCATCACAGGGTGGTGTTTCGCTGCAAGGATGAGGCTTCAACGCAACGCACGATACTCTGTGGGGAGTCAGACTTGCATGATACCCACTGAGGCTCTCCCGTAAACGCCAGAGTTCGGAGAAAAGACAGCTGTTTCGGAGGTGAATAGGTTATGAATTCGGATGGGGCTCTTTCGCTCGTCATACCAGTTCAGAAGACTTCAGAGCTATATCGCAACATTGTAGCCTAAAAATCACTGTTGGATATTCCTGAGAACTGCAGGTATTCGGACACTATTTTCATTTGGAATAAGGCATGTACGTGCTGACAATGGATAACTAAACATCACCGATAGGCTATTTGTCAATAACATTTGGGTAAGTTCGTTCAAGTTTGCCTTTTTAATTACATTGGTCATTATAGTGTTTCTTTTTTCACCAACGGTGCAAGTTGCAACCCGTGCACTATTTGGAATGTTCGCTCAACCTGGATAAATTGGACATGTTTGTAATCCGTTTTGTCATTACGCATAGGCCTACTGTATGCTGCAGAGCAGAAGAGAACCAGCTTTATTTATTAGGCTACAGCACACCCCCAGAAGTAGGCTATTGAACACACAAACCCCAACAAAAACATACAGTAGCCTAAACGGTGACGCGCACCAAGAGCCTTTGACAAAAGTATGCTATTCTACAATCAAAATATTCGAAAACCACAGATCACGATGCGTGCTTATGTTTAAAGCCACGCTTTATTTCTTATACTGATGCTTAGCATAATTACTTCCGTGAGTGACAGATTATTCTGAACTGTCACTTGTTTTTGTTGAACTGTAAAAAAGACGAGGTCCTTTTCTCACCCGTGGTGTTTTCAACACGTGGAGTGTACTCTACCACGGAGGTATGTGTGGGCTTGTCTCGCTTGTAAGTCCAACCCGCCGTGTGATTCGTCTCCCATTCCCCCTCTCATTAAGGACACAGACTTGCCAGACTCCGTCGAGGTAGGATGTAGGGATGATCCCGGTTCCGCGCTTTAAGGTTCAGCCGCAGCTGTGGCAGATGAACGCGGATCCGCCTCCGTGGGTATGGATGATCCCCGGTGGCTCTGGACTGTGCCGCGTGCAGGGTGCCAGCGTTCCTGCGCCTCTGCTGCTCTCCGCGCGCCCACCACCGCTGCTGCAGGGGCTCTCGAGCTGGCAGCTGTCCTGTGATCCACTCTCGGTCCCTTTCATACGGATTCCTCCAGCGGCAGAGCCAGCCATCAACCAGTTCCCACTTCCAAATGTCCAGGTATTTCTGCCACTTCAAGTATGAAATTTGTACTTACATGGCGAATAAGTTGATTTCCACAGTGCATTTGTCATAAGAGCTAAAATGTGCAGATGTGCATTGTTTACCTACTAGGACCACATAATCAGCCACAATATGTTCACTTAAATCAAAATGACAAAATGGATGGAATGAATGATTAAATTGCATAAAGTTGAATTCAGTGTAGGCCTATTCAGGAGAGGATTGTGTCATGTGTTTACATCAAACTTGATATCTTACACTAATCTTGACTCTGTCACAAACTTGAGCAGAAGGGATGAGAGAGAGAGAGAGAGAGAGAGAGAGAGAGAGAGAGAGAGAGAGAGAGAGAGAGAGAGAGAGAGAGAGAGAGAGAGAGAGAGAGAGAGAGAGAGGAGGTGCCCTGGGTTTGCGGGTGGATTTGTATGCACTGTGTGCCTTGCAGTGTCTTCCGAGGTCCACAAGAGGTGCCTTTTTTCTCACCAAGAGCTGAGAAACACAATTTCCATGCGAGCACTAGGGCATGCAGAAGGGGCTAGATCAGGACTTCACAGGCATATTGATAACGATGTAGACCTTGACTTTTCATTGCAGTAAGCAACATTTATAGGCCTTGGATTTACTCTGCTGTGAGAGAGGAGGAGGAGGAGGAGGAGGAGGAGGAGGGAAGATCACTTGAGCAGAAAAGAAAATGAATGTTGATGATGCAGCACTTGTGTTAAAAGACATTTATTTTTTCGCATTCAAAACCTTTTTTTTCGCCCTCAAGTTTTCTGATAGATTTTTAATGTGGTTTGCAACATGACTCAGTAAGCGTAGTAAATATCTCTTAGCCTTCAGCTCCGCTTGCAATGTCTGTCAGTGTGTGTTTTCATCCAAAGCTTTTGGCAGGAGATCCTTGTTTTGAGCAGCTTTAATCAGTCTCCACTGACAAATGGAGAGAGCAAATGGAGAGAGCGATAGCACTGACTTACAACCACGTCGCAACATTGAGATATAGCTTCACATGCTTCCCACACAGTCAGTAGTTCCCATACATACGTAGTCAATTCATTTCATCACTTTAGTATGGCATGGCATATGTTTGTGTTTACACTTGCATGATAGATGCCATGAATCATCTGTTTCCCCTCCATCAGATAACTGCTGTAAAGTGGTGCTTGAAGTGGGCGGGAACTCAGGGGAACCCAGTTCATCTTCCTCATGATTTTCATCATCAGGGTTCCGGCAGAACTTATCTTGTGCGCCGCATTTCACACGTTCAAAACAAGTTTTTCAAAATGCGTGCAGGCAATAGGCCTACAAAAACGTGACTTGTACAGATTTGGTACTGACGAGACTGTTGGAAAATCAGGGTTCCTGCCCTTTGTTTTGGATGGTATTTTCGGACGATTAGGGTTCCTGCACTTCATGCAGGCCTACTGCCGTAACGTGGAGGATTCCAAAAGACACATGTGGCTGAAAGGTCTAAGAAGCAGCTGATGTGTGAAAGGAACATAACGCAAAAACTCGCTCCACAGAGTTCGCTCCAAGAAAATAAAGAGAAAAAAGTGCCTTACACCTGCACCTGGATAGCTGAAGGGTTGTGCACAAGGACTTTCATGCACATGAAGAAACTTGTAATTGTAATTTGTAATTGTATTTGCCTTATCTGAAGAAAGTAGTCATCCTCCTAGTTATACAAGGTTAAATATGCACTGATGTTTTCTTTGTTTACACTGAGATATTTCTGTTTTTGTGCCATTGTAGTTTGATCTTCCATCAAGGCCACATGTTTTGGGATTCCAGCCGTCTGCGAGTGTGGAGCTTGTGCCTGTGTTTCCCCGCGTGTACCGCACCGTCCTCCACCCGCACCTCAGGAAGGGCTGGGTCGAGAAGAGGAGGCTCCCAGAATATAAGGTGAACCCTCTGAGGGTTGGATGTGACTGCAAACATCTTCTAGTAGAATAAGATACATCAAGAACGTATTTTTCCTGGATCCATGTGACGTCAGGTGAACGCCCCTCAAGGAGACCTTAGGTCAGGTGACCTTTGGAGACTTGGTAACACTTTAAAATAAGGTTACATGAGTAATGATGGACTAATGTCTGAAGTAATGACTGATTAATAGTGAATAAACATGTGATTCATGTATGCAGTAATGTCTACTCCATTAGTAATCAATACATAATAATGAATGACTCATGATTGGAATAATAATGATTCACTATGAAGTAAATGTGATATATCAGGGGTTAATTAAGGGTGTAAGATCCAAATGTTAATAAATCATGTGTTAACATTGCGGAAAAAGATCATACCATATCTTTCCGATCATATATGAATTAGACCTTAGTTAACAGTGCAATCGGAATTACTGACCATATGTTTCCATTATTACTGCACGGTTAACTAAGGTCTGATTCATATATGATCGGAAAGATATGGTATGATCTTTTTCCGCAATGTTAACACATGATTGATTAACATTTCGATATCACACCCTTAACTAACCTTTGATGTACCACATTTACTTCATAGTGAGTCATTCATCATTATGTATCGACTACTAATGGACTAGACATTTCTGCATGCATGAATCACATGTTTATTCACTATTAATCAGTCATTACTTCAGACATTATTCCGTCCTTACTCACGTAACCTTATTGTAAAGTTTTACCGGAGACTTTAAGTTCAGAATAAATAAATAGTTCCCCTACCACTGTAGATGGCGGTAGCGCACATGTTATGCAAGCCGTCACCAAATGCCACAGAAAGAGAAGAGGAAGGAGGGGACAACGTCTCCTTTGGAGACCGAACTTGAGCACACAATTCAGGAGCACACTCCTTTGCATTGGGTAGGCGGGGTTTGGGGTATCTTCAGTGGCGTGCACAGCCATTTTGGGGGGCAGGTGCTGAACAGGGGCGGTTGGGGGCATGTGGAATTTCCGGCTGCCTTAGGGCTAAGATATTTGGGCAATATTGTCACATGAAACTACACAAAAACTTTCAAAAAAAGACCTTTCAAAAATGGCATTTCTTGTCCAGTAGGGCAAAGGGACAGGTGCTTTAGCACCACACCGTCCCAATCTGTGCACACCTATGGGTATCTTACTCTACTAGAAGATGTCACACTCCTTTGAATTGAGTAGGCAGGGTTTGTGGGATCTTATCTACTCTTCTAGAAGATGGGGTTTGGGGTATCTTACTCTACCAGAAGATGGGGTTTGAGGTGTTTTACTCTACTAAAAGATGTTTGGTGTCTGTGAAGATTCTCATTCATCCAGATCCAGGTCATCTTAGTCAAAGTTTTAGCTGCAGGCATCTTGGGCCTCTTTTGAAGCTTGAAAAATTGTGTTGTTAAAGGACCAGTTCAGTTAACTGTACTTTAGTCAAAGTCAAAAGTTTTAGCTGCAGGCATCTTGGGCCTCTTTTGAAGCTTGAAAAATTGTGTTGTTAAAGGACCAGTTCAGTTAATTTCAACATGCAGTTGTAATGCTCACACTACCCTGGACTTGTCAGTACCTGAGTTTTTTTTTTTTTTTTCTTCAGCCTTTTCTGAGATCTTGGTCATTGTAATGGGGGCAGCGCTTTGTTTACAGTTCAAAAAAACATTTTTATTTATTCCTAAAAACAACCGAAAGGTTATGCAACATCAGCAGACAACTAGCAAACGGCGGTACCTTTTGGGAAAATATTTGGAGTAGGCCTATGTTAAAAAAAAAATGGAAACAAACGCTGCCCCCATTAGAATAGCTCATATCTCGGAAAGAGCTTACCCGAAAAATGTGACATCACCCGGTACTGACAAGTCGAGGGTAGCATGAGCAATACAACAGCATATTGAAATTGACTGAACTGGTCCTTTAACAGTCAGACTTTTGAAGTTGTATTTCTGAAGTGGGATTCAGAGGCTATTGACCTCTGTGGAGTGGGCCTTTAGGCCTGTTAGATCTTCTGATTCCCACTTCAGAAGAAGTATCTCAGATGAAGATGCTAAACATTTCCAAGCTCCAAACAGATGGCCAGTTGCCTATGACTGAAAAGTCTTTTGACTGGACAATGTTGTCGTTGTTGTTGGACTAATAGCAGGCGTGGGCAACCTATGGCCCGGGGGCAGTCTTATCTGGCCCCCGATATAATTTTAATGCAGCTTCACATGCTTCATACGCAGCTTCACATGAAATATGACATGTTTTGTCAAGAAATCTCAGAAATTCTATTTCCAATACAATGAAATTGTATTTTCAGGGGACCTAGTGAAAGTGGGGTCTGTTATAAAGGCGGCCGCCTAAAGTGCGGGGGGAAATCCTGGTTTGTGTTTATAGTACGGCTCTACGGAGGACTGAATAAAATGTTAAAATTTGAAGTGGCCCCTCGATTGAGAAAGTGTCCCCACCCCTGGGCTATAGCCTCTGTTTATTTTGTTTGGTTCTGTCTGTTTCTGTGTCCTCTCTTACAATGTGCACAAAATGTGCTATTTAAATTGAAATGCTGATCTACGCACGTATTTGTTACTGGTTTACTTGAGCAATACTCTATGGTAGATACACTGACGTATACGTCATTGGGTAGATACCAATCTTGATATTGAGATTGGACGTGTCATCTAGAGGTCATTAGTACTTCTGTAGATGTTGTTGTTTTTGTTGTTATTGGCCTATAGCCCTACTACTTGTTTAGTTTGTTTCGTCTGTTTGTGTGTCTTGTCTTCTTATGTGCATAAAAATGCGCTATTTGAAATTGAAATGAAATCCAGGTGTACTGTATTTGACATGCAGCCTTTACAGGTCTACATGTGTGAAAGAAAACAAAGAAAATGCTGGACACTCTGCTACATGTTTTATTTTGAAGTGACGTTGCCGCCGTCTGGTCATCTTCAAACTCCAAGTTTGAAGAGTGAACGGCATTTTCTTTATTTTCTTTGAAATTTGTATGCACAATAAGCCAGCACCTCAACAAAGACTTTATTGGTGTGGAATACTTTTATTTACAGGTCTACCTGAACAATACTCTGGCTCTGGAGACCACCTGGTTCGCTCCTGAAGAAATAGGAATTTTCCAGCAGCAAGAGAAGCCTGTGCTGGTGACAAATCAAATGGCAATGAGGATATCTAGGCCAAACACTGCCTCCAGGAACCTCCACACGCTGCTGGTGTCACCGCGACGCATATCAGGTCTGTGTAGGAATTTATCACCACCTTCAACACACGCACGCACGCACGCACGCACGCCTACCTGCTGGCTGACCACTTGAGCTGCACCGTTTATGAGGGTTTTTTTCGTATTCATTTATTACCATGGTTTCAACCACAGCTGATTCCATTACTTATTTATTTATGCATGGATGTAGGTATGGGTATTGATTTCCATGCAGAATTCAGACTTTATTTTAAGCGAGTCACAGCAGTGTACCGTACGGGAAATAGTGCCAGCAGTCTGACTCTGACCCTGAAGCGTCTCCTCTGTAAAGCAGGAGAGTTATGAGGCCATCTGTGTGTGTTGTTGTGTGGGGAGTGTGGCTGTAGGTTCAGATGGGCTGCATTAGGATGTGGATGAGATGGGTCCTTTCTGCAAGTGTGTGTGTGTGTGTGTGTGTGTGTGTGTGTGTGTGTGTGTGTGTGTGTGTGTGTGTGTGTGTGTGTGTGTGTGTGTGTGTGTGTGTGTGTGTGTGTGTGTGTGTGTGTGTGTGTGTGTTGTGGGAGTCATGTTTATTGTAACATGTCCCAATCAAGGAAGGATGCATTAACTGACAGTAGTTCTTCTCAACTTTTTTTTGGAATAAACGCCCCCATCCAAACGACTACATCATAAGCCTGCCAACGCTCCCCTTATTTTCAAGAAATAGAATAAGCTAATGCCCTTCAATGGCAACTAAGCACTGCCCCCTCTCAGCTGTATCCTTCTCAAGCAAGTGGGCCAACTGTATGCATATTTGAAATGGTCTGCCGCCACGTAAAATGACTTTGTGGGCCACCTTTGACTCCCGAGCCTTGAGTTTGACACCTGTGATGGGTCTTATTGGATTAAACAAGGAAAACATGATCATATCATGTAACCATCGTACAGGATGCACACAGTGCCATAGAGTTCCTAGAGTTCACTCTTGTGCATTTTCACAAATGGAACAGCTTCAGAATCTTTGTGTGGGCATTATTGATTGCAATGATTCACTGAAGATTGGAACACAAAGGTAAAGAATGAAGATTAGAATGCAGTTTCCAATGAAAGGTAAAGGTAAAGAATGCTCTCCTGACAGTATGTCAAGGCCAGCTGTATTGAAATACCCACATGCCCCATATAGCCGGCTGTCACTGGTTTTCACACAATGATCTCAGGTCAGAAAAGTGTGATACCTCTCAGGTGAAATGATCATGGAGCCATGTTGTGGTGTGTGAAGACTGGCTTATGTGACACAAGACAGGTGAAGGCTACATCATTCAGGCCTTTTCCCCCTTTGTGCACAGCTTTCTCCTCTCTGTATGCAGCTGATGATTCGAGGTAGCAAAGAATAGCACCCAGGTGAAGGGTGGCCTTTCTAAACCTTGCTAATTTGGTGCGAAACATTGCACTGAGCAGCAGCTTGTGGAAAACTGCATGTGTGGTTTGAAAGTGAGGCCCAAGGCCAGAAACACATTCTCACAGGCTCACAATGTCAGAATGCATCAGGCTCTCTGCCACGAAAATACTGAAACACTGAAACACTTCCCATGTTAAGTCCTGGCTGTTGAGAGCCTGGGGGCAGGGCCATGTTGATGACGTGCGAAGGGTGCGATTGGCCCGGCCGACCGGAGGTGTGGTGATGGCCATGTATTGCACTCCTCACCGTAATTAAACAATCAATTACACGTCTCTTTGATTGAGTGCTTGTCTGAGCGCTGCGGTTGTTGTAGGGCCACTTCGCATGCTGCAAGGGGAAGGAGGATCTCTCAGCGTAACGACCACATATGTCTGCTGGCAGTCGGTTGACTGACCACTGCTCTCTCCCCTGTCCTGGTTGGCTGACCACTGCTCTCTCCCCTGTCCTGGTTGGCTGACCACTGCTCTCTCCCTTGTCCTGGTTACTTCAGTCTCTCCCCAGAGTCCTTACTGGACTGCGGCGGGCTCGGCAAGGACAAAGCTCCTGATTGGTTCTCCTGCATGGGTAACCTTGGCTACATCAACAGCTTTTATGCGCTTTGGACCATTATAGGCCCGGCTGAACCGTAATCAGTTTCCTCTGCCAAAGCTTATTTATTTTACTTTGAAGCTCAATGTACAGTCGTCTTCAATCTTCTATTATCACTTCTGGGTATTTTTTTTTCTCTCAGATGGATCTTTTTTGTGATGTGAGGAGATGAGGGGATTGATGTTCAGGCTACTCTGATGCATTTCTGACTGATGTTCCTCCTCCTCCTCCTCCCCTTTCTTGTTTACCTCCCTCCCAGGTTTGTTTACCACTAGAGGTAAAGGAAGCAAAGCAAGTGGTGCACATGCTGTGCATGGGAAGTAGGCGAGCAGAGCAGTAGCACTCCAAATGAAGTCATTACTGTGGGTGTCCTAATAATTGAAGTCGGCCGGGCCCCAGTGAAGTGGAGCTCTCCACTGGCATTATGCATTTTTAAACAAGAGCGTTATTACACCCACAGATTGTCATCGCTACGAAACGGTATGAAACAGCTTGCGAAACCCTGGTAAGTGTAGGAATACCTGGTGTGATGATCTCTAGCAGAGGTGGCGTTTATGGCGGTAACGAGAACAAAAGTTGAGGCGAGCCGGTCATATGTGAAGCATGTAGAGGCAGCAAATCAATATTTTATCCACGTCATTAACGGCCTATATCCCACCCTACCACCACCACCACCACCACTGTGTACAGGGATACCGACAGGGGGGGAGGGGCAAAGGGGTCTCTTGTCCCGGGCCCAGGCAGAGGGCCCAGAATTTGATTCCCATTAAATCGCATGTGTTGGGTGAGGGGGCCCTTCACACGACTTTGTCCCGGGTCTGGCCAAAGCTGTCAGCTGCTCATATCCCACCCTACCACCACCACCACCTCCATGTTGAACGTAAGCCATCAGGAGTGCAGAGGAGCAGAGGCGTGAGAGAGTGCGAGCACACTGCGCGTTGCAGGTACTTATGCATTCATGGCCAATGAGGAAACAGAGACACACAGAGAACGGGCAAAACTTTACTTGTCTCTTTAATATTTAATCAAATGGAAATTTATTATGTTTTGCTGGCTGGTTCACGACATGCAAACACAACACGACACACTGAGCTGTTTTGTTGCCTGTCCATCACGAAAATAGAAAAATCACGCAACCTTTTTTTTCCCCGTAAAAACATGCTCTGGTGGAGCATTTCCCATTTCCAACCTGCATCCATTTTCCTTTGCATGAGAAAATGTTATGTATCAAAAAATATCCCAGCTCGTGTGTGTCGCAGGAGACACAGGTAGCTGTAATTTTTCTTCCTGGGAACAAGGTGTGCATTCAAATTATGTGGAAGGTACTTTCTATCACACAAACATTGAAGGTAAAATATATTAGCAATTTGAGCATATCCTGACATTCATGGAAAAGGGTCCTCTTTTTGTTTGTGCCTCTATTATATAGTATATCTCTAGAGTAGCCTTTTCAAGGGACACCTATGGATTTGAAGGAACAGTCCATTACATGTCTTTTAATGGCCTTGTGTTTTGGTCCTGTCTGAGTTTGAATGTTCAGTCCCAATCATAGATATCTCAGCACTGAGCGAGTCCTAATGTTATATGATGACTTTGAATTGTGCATAATAGTGTCTGTTTACTTACCTACTGTATAAAGTACATGCACTGTATACTTTCAGTGAAGTGCTGTGTAATGATTCAAGGTAGATCAAGGTACCTCTTAGAAATATCTGTGGTTCGAATGGAACTGTCACAGGGAATTTGTTCAATTTTGTGAACTGTTGGAGTAATGTACATAAGTTATTCACTTTGTCTAACTCTTGTCCCCAGGCTTTAAGTCAGGGCATATGTATGTGCGTATATTCTGAATGTGTCATTGTTTTCGCTCTGTGCCTGCAGGCCAGAGAAAGAGAGAGAGAGAGAGCAGGAATGTTCTTCAACTGTAGCAAACACTCTCTCATTAGGCGAGGAGAAAAGGACAAGGTCACATTCAGTCTGTTTCAGCTAAATAACAAGATATTCTGCTAAGAAATATGCTACTGTGTAAACTGGTATTCTGCTAAGAAATATGCTACTGTGTAAACTGGTTTCAACTGGTTTAGCTAATTACCCCTCCCCTTAGACCAATTGAAACCGAAATTGTAACTAGGGCTATCCTTCAATAAAACGTAAGGAGAAGGAGGCTGTTTTCAGAGTGATCTTGGACATTGTAACTGAAAGCAGTCTCCTGGTCACCCTCCTTGCAAGTATTGAATTTAACTCAAGTTCTCTGTGACTCTTCTGTACAGGTTATTAGAGATAAATGTTGGTAGCTTAAACCTAACATTTAATTGGTCCTTTCGAACCGGATTCCAAGATACCTGACGATTCCAGCGTGCGAGTGAGATCCAGGAAGACTGTGGCCACAGCACTAAGACCCTTTGCGGGACTGGTCCCTCCCTCGCAGGCTGGGATCTGAGGGTTGACGGAATACCCCAAGAGAACAGAGAATTGTGAGTAGGTCTTTTATTCAAAAGGATTGAATGTGAAAGACGGTAAATAGAGAGTAAAACCCTGACAATTCTAGACTCTATCAGGTAAAATAGGAGGCCAGACTCCTCTGTGTCGTTGAACAAGTTAAAGACTGGACTACGTAAAGTAAAGGGAGGGCAGACTCCCCTAGTTTAGAAGAAACTAGTTAAAATATGTGTTCTCCGCGTTGAGAAAAGTGTGCAAGTGTGTATGAAAGGAAATACATTTACCATTAGGTGATTGTGTTTCATACCAATTCAACAAGAGTAAAGTAGTGAGCCCTTGTGGATGCTCGTATGCAAGAAGGTTCCACCTGAGAAGGTCGAAGAGAACCTTACCACAACGGTCGTTGATCGCTACCTTGTTGCAAAAACCCAGTGTTAGAATACTGCAGGTATTAAAGAACCACTGGGCCAAATTTTAGTTCAAAATGGGAACGGGGCAAAGCAAAGACAGAGAGAAGTTCTTGGAAGAACTATCGTGTAAAGACTGAAAAGTAGTACAAAAAGAAGACCCTACGGCAATAGCACCTTTGTGTTATTGGATAAAGCGGTACGAATAGAAAAAGACTTGATAAATGCTTTGTATGTGGAGAAAAGGGTCACTGGGCAAGGCATTGCCCACAAACAAACAAAAAATGTAGATCTGAAAACTCTGAAATTATAGCAAAACTAGTGTGAAAAAGCAAATGACAGCCATTTGGATTACTCACTGAGCAGTTAATGTCTCAGATACCATATAGTAATATGATATGTTTACTAACAACTGTGATCTCTGTTTGTCTGTCTGTGTGGGCCCTATTTGTTGTATGAATTGTCCTAGTGGGACACCCCACTGTGTGTGTGTGTGAGAGAGGTTGTATATGTGTCTGTGGAGTGTACGTGTGTATCTGTGGAGTGAGTGCCTATAATATGTCTGAGAGTGGAAGACATACTTTGGGTGTTTAGTGGAGGTACTAGGGATGGTACAAACCGCACCGAAAACCGAAATCGTACAATTCACACACCATACCGAACTGTGAAATGCAGTCCGTGGCAAACCGCAATTCATGTACTGCCCAGAAAAATATGTAAAGTAGAGATTCTAGGAGTATCTTACCCAGCCTCTCTGATTAATACATTAGTATATAAGACCAATCAGAGGATGACACAATTAAAATCACACCATTTTCACATTATAAGCCTACAAACCATATGTAGGATATTTAGTGATAGGTCTGATTCTATTAGCCACTTGAAAGAGGGCATTTGAAAGGCTGATGACAGCTGATTCAACTTGCACATCACTTTATAATTACAGTTATATAAATAAATAGGGTTTAATATTCCCAGTGCACCATTTATCACAAACTAAAAAAGAACCGTAGAGAACCGAGAACCGTGACCTTGATACCGTGATATGAACCGCACCGTGAATTTTGTCAATCGTTCCACCCCTAGGAGGTACTCTATTGTGTTCAGAGTTAGCCGAAGCTTGTGAGTGCACATGTTGAAACAAAAAATTTTTTAAAAAAAGAAGGAGCCTTTTATTTTATTCTACAATTCAACCTTGAGGTCTAGAATTTTGTCATGATTTTGTTTTTCCACACATTCTTACCCATTTATTTTTGGCACGAGAAAATGGGGTTGTGGAGTTATGTTTGTTTCTTTAGGCAACTGTTTTCAATTGATTGTTAATGTTTAATGCATTGTCTTAAGTAAGAAATCACCAACCGTGGTGAAGGCCACCGGGCCCTTTCTACCTGGCCCTTTATGTGTAAGAAAAGCGTAACGTTGCGATGGTCTCTTTTTGATGGTTTGTGCAAGTAGGGTATTGGTTGAGGTTGAACGGTTTAAAGAGGTGTAATTTAATTGTGGAATCTGGGTTCGCCAGGTTTCCCCCGTCTGTATAAACAATGGAAAAGTGAAACTGAACGTAAAGAAAGCTGAAGCAGGTTGAAGAGACTTTGAAGGCTATTTGTTTATATTTGTGATAGGCCTACTCGTTGTTTGTGCATTAAATGCTATTGTCTTAAATGGACTATCCTGAACATGTTAACTTTGCAAAAGAGTTTTGCTTTCATGATTTACTGTAGGCCTAACGAAATGTCTTTGTTCCTTCTAAAGAATAGATGAAGCTTTCTCCTTGTTCTTATCTCCTTGTTCTTATGAGATCTTGAAATAACGCAGGCGTTATTTGATGGCCCAAAGGTGCTGTGAGTAAACATAATTTGGACCTGGTCTGAGAGTTAGATCACATGTGCTAAACATTGCTAGCAATTTAGGTTATCATTTTGTTTTGATTGACTTTTAACTGTGACTTGTTTCTTTGTTTTATTTCATCGGATTTCTTGCCTTATTATGTATTTTGAGTTGGGTGGAAGTACTCAACAAGAAATGCTGTGTGCCATCCTGCACAAACTTTCATTTCCGGCGGATTGTGTCATTATTGTGCATTGCATTTTGTCTCTCAGTCATTTTTTTGTTTACTCAGTACTCAGGCCAGGTTCCAGTGTAATTGAGTAAAGTACTTGGGTCAAAATGTACTCAAGTACAAGTAAAAGTATTAATTTAAAAAATTACTTAAAAAGTACAAAGTATTCATAAAAGCTACTCAAGTACAATACTTGAGTAAAAGTAATTAGTTACTTTCCACCCCTGGTGATGAGACATGTCAAGGTTTTCTACTTGCTTTTAAAAGTTTGAATTTGGGGACGTTGGGATCCTTATATTTTCATTTGTTTGATTTACAAAGGAAGAGACAGTTGTCTCTCTGTATTTTCATTTCATTACTGTTTTGAATTGTTTGGTTTGTTATTTTCGGGTAAACCATATGTGTTACCGTGCCATACTTAAAATTAATCTGTGTAAGGGTCTTGAAACACCCTTTTCTTTCCTGTGTGAAGATAAGTAGGCCTACCTGTAGACCAGTGGTTCCCAACCTATGGGTCAGGACCCCCCTTATGGGTCGCCAAAGATCCAACGGGGGTCGCGGAGCCCTCTTGATTTTAAGGGGTTTCGTTTTAAATATATATAGCCCATGTTGAATAAAAGACAAAGCATTTAACTAATAAATGCATAGACGAAACAAATTGTAAGTGCTACATTAAACATTTATTCTATATTTGACCAAAGACGAATTGAGGAATAAAATAACTAAAATAAGTTATCGCAGGAAACGGAGGGCATCTTGTGACTCCGTCTCGTGCGGGCGCTCGCGTGGTTGGGTCACCAAAGCTTTACATAGTAAAAACATGGGTCCCCTAAGAAAAAGGTTGGGAACCACCGCTGTACACTAACGATGAATCTGAGATTGAAACTTCATACAAACAAAGATTCAAAAGTTAAGATTAAAATTAAGTGTTTGCACAAGGCAAATAGTGAAAGGTTGGTCTAATTTTATCATGTTTTTAGACAAAAATGTATCATGTCATTTTTTCTTTCTCTTTCAAACCATGCGACGTTTGACCTAAAGTTAGACAAGGTCTGACCTTTATACCGTAGGTAAAGGGTCTGTCTGGTTGTTTCATTTTTCTTTTAAATTGATGGAGCCATGGGCTAAGTCATGTCTCAACAGGAGGGATATAAGCATATACTACTTATGGTTTTAATTCCTATTCAATTTTTTTATGTAGAACATGTATAGTGTGTGCAAGGCACAATGCTCAAGGTAACCTAAGACCTCAGAGGGGGAAATTCCCTAAACCTGAATATCCGTTTCAACATATCCACAAATATTATTGGATTCTCAAATTTAAAAAACAAAAAAAAAACACACCCTATCTTATTTGTTGTAACGATGTGAGCAGTAAGATGCTTTGTGGTGCCAGATTGTTAATTGTGTGTAGTGTTTTGATGGTAGGTGTTCCCATACTTTGTGTTCCACTCCCTATTTTTGAATGTACTGACATTATTGGCAGGAGTTGGGCTAGGCCCTAAATCATCATGACCTCATGACAGAAGGACAGTGAGGACTGCATGCCAATATGTTTTAGTTCTGTTACAGAGGGATTTATGCAGACCTAACTACTATGTGAGGCCAGCTAATACTATGATTAAAGTAATTTTGTACTGCATGCTTAATGTTATGCTTCTCTGCCTATTATGTCCATCTGTGCATAGAGTATTTTCAGGGCTACATTGGATGCAGTAACCATATTTTTTCAGTCTGCGTTTATGGCCTATTCAGTAATGGACTGTACTCTAAACGTGAGCCACAATAGTCAGATATGACCAGAGTCGGTTTCATGTTATACTTTTGGGATTAAGTAATTTTCTTTTTCATAATTTTGCTGTGATCTTGATAATTGTTGTTCTGCCGGAATGTAGTGCTATCTATTTTATTTTGAGTATAGATTATGAGACAATGGTCGGTCTGTCTTGGGTTTTGTTTTGTCACCACTAACAAAACGTTTTTTTGTTTCTTTTCTATTATAATGCTCTCTACTCTGTTACAGCTGCGCACCTCCTCCACACTACTGACTGTGTGTGGATGAGTTGACTGAGAGCTTCTGTCTTTAAGCAAATGTTTGAAGAAGCCTGCCTTGATATATGTACCTATGAAATGGAGGGTGTGGGGAGATGTTTGGCAGAATTTTCATTTTTGGTTTATTCATTTTTGATTTTTTCTTTTTCAGAGTTTGATGCAGACAGGTATTTTGTGTGGACAATTACTGTGCTCAAAGTCTGTTTCGGAAATTACTTCAGTCTTATTGAGTCATGTGGATGGCACATATCTCAAACAGGAGAGATATTTTAGGATTAATCAGTGCATCAAACAAATGTGTGTATAGGGCACATGTTAAATGAAACATTGTTCTGAAACTTCACCCCTAACCTAACCTGAAACATTCATTTACAACAATGCTGATTTGGCTGATACACTGACTATGATAAATGTCTATGTGTAGAGTACTTTTCTCTGTTCTTGTTCATCTCGACAGGAAAAGGTCCTGCCAAAATCAAGGCTTAGGCCAGTAATTGGATGTTCATCAAAGTGCTGTCAGACGCACGTTAAGACTGTCCAAACCAAGTGCTG
Source organism: Engraulis encrasicolus (assembly GCF_034702125.1). Taxonomy (NCBI): domain Eukaryota; kingdom Metazoa; phylum Chordata; class Actinopteri; order Clupeiformes; family Engraulidae; genus Engraulis; species Engraulis encrasicolus. The sequence goes on along the minus strand of NC_085873.1, from coordinate 32,906,418 downwards.
AGCCCACTGTCGTGAGGGTTACGATACATCTCTTGCACGGCAATCTAGGGAGACTTGGCGTGGACAGACCCTCCCAGTTGCTGTGGGTGGGGGTGGACCTGTCATCAAAAAGGGATTGAATGTTTACATTCCATCCGTCTCAGTGCTGCTGGGGTGAACAAGGCGTTGCCCTCACCTTTACAGGGTTAACTTTCCCAAAGCCAATGGTGGAAGCAAGCTTGAGACTGTGTTTTTCCTTACAAACTGGAGACGAAAAAGGTGCTGGACATTTTCTATGGACATGGACTCTGTGAGTGGATACGGATCCCAGGATAATTGACACACACACGGATGGTGGGGTGAGTGTTGCCTGTGCCTGCCAGGGGCGCTGCCAGGGATGTTGGGCCCCATGGGAGATTCAACTTTTGGGCCCCCTTGGAGGCCCCTCTCAGTGCTTGGGCCCTTGGAATCTGTGCTGCTTTCCCCCCCCTAGCGGCCCCCATGGTACCTGCACCTGTCATACATTGCTTATGTGTGTTTAAACTTCAATAGCACCTGTCATACATTGCTTATGTGTGTTTAAACTTCATTAGGAGAACAAGAAAATGATTTCTATTTCTTCAGTTATGTGTATGTTCGAAACATAGGAATGATTTCTATTTCTTCCTAACTTTACGTGATTAGAATGACACCATAAAAGTTTTAACTGTGCTATACCCATTTAAAAATCTGTATTTTTGTGTGTTTATGGATAATGCCCTTATGAATGTATTATGGGTTTATGAATTTTGTTTGTTATGGAGTGGATTAATGCAGAGGTATCATGTTTGGCAACTGCGAGATAGTGCAAATTGAATAACAGGAGGGAAATGTTGGAGTAATGTACATAAGTTATTCACTTTGTCTAACTCTTGTCCCCAGGCTTTAAGTCAGGGCATATGTATGTGCGTATATTCTGAATGTGTCATTGTTTTCGCTCTGTGCCTGCAGGCCAGAGAAAGAGAGAGAGAGAGAGCAGGAATGTTCTTCAACTGTAGCAAACACTCTCTCATTAGGCGAGGAGAAAAGGACAAGGTCACATTCAGTCTGTTTCAGCTAAATAACAAGATATTCTGCTAAGAAATATGCTACTGTGTAAACTGGTATTCTGCTAAGAAATATGCTACTGTGTAAACTGGTTTCAACTGGTTTAGCTAATTACCCCTCCCCTTAGACCAATTGAAACCGAAATTGTAACTAGGGCTTTCCTTCAATAAAACGTAAGGAGAAGGAGGCTGTTTTCAGAGTGATCTTGGACATTGTAACTGAAAGCAGTCTCCTGGTCACCCTCCTTGCAAGTATTGAATTTAACTCAAGTTCTCTGTGACTCTTCTGTACAGGTTATTAGAGATAAATGTTGGTAGCTTAAACCTAACAGAACAAATTCCCTGTGACCGGCCGACGCAACAATGGCATTCGAATCAGCTGTTCAATACTGTATCATTGGTTCAACACCATTCCAACAGCGTAATTCCCTGTGGCAGAGCTATGTGGGTTGCATAAAGACAATAATAATACATCATTATAATACATCATAATAATACACCGATCGATACAAATAGCTATCCTCTGTCATTGTTTTCTCATAATTAGATACAGTATATATACTTGCCATCGCTTCTGTTCAGATTCCTTGTCACAGCTGTTGTCAAGGTGACTTCCTGGTGGTTTTGGAGGAAGCCGTTATTGATCCTGTCTTTGCACCGTTACCTCCTTTAGTTTATCATGGACGACACCACCACCACCTCCTCCGTAATAACCTGCGATGTTTCACTTCAAATGAAAGCGGTCCAGTCCCTGTCTGATCCATTCAGCGCGAGCCAGTCTGGCGTTTCATTTCTAAATTCTACATCGCATTCCACATTATTATGCAAATGACATTTTTCGCTGTTTCCCCAAATAATCAATACAAATGACAGTCGTCATAATTTTCAAGTCATCAGCCATTAGAGTACAATTTAAAAGTTTTTGAATGAACCTTCCAATGATAACGGTATTTTTTAAAATAATAAAAAACTTTAAATGCTCTGTTCCACATTATTACGCAAAATAGTTTTGTAGTGTTGTAATCCAAATATCTTTCTTTTTTTCCCATTTACCTCAAAACAGTTGGAATTTGGTACCTTCTAAATTACATTTCAATGTTCAATACTTGGTGATAAGCTCTTTGTCTAACTGGAATGCTGCGATTAACATTGAAGTCAATGGTAGGGCATTGCATGGGAGTTATGGAAGCCCAGATATCCTTGATGCTTTGCTCTCAGCTGTTTTTGTTTGTTTTGTCTGGTGACCCACACTTCACTCTTCATTATACCCGTAGATTTCCATGCCACGTTTAGGTGCTTTTGAGGTGATGACATTCTAACGCACCAGACATAAAACCCCATTGAAAATGAATGGGATGCTATGTCTGGTGAGTTAGAATGTCATCACCTCCAAAGCACCTACACGTGGCATGGAAATCTACGGGTATATTGAAGAGTGAAGTGTGGGTCACCAGACCAAACAAACAAAAACAGCTGAGAGCAAAGCATCAAGGATATCTAGGCTTCCATAACTCCCATGCAATGCCCTGCCATTGACTTCAATGTTAAACGCAGCATTCCAGTTACAGCTTATGACCAAGTTTTGAACATCGAAATGTAATTTAGAAGGTACCAAATGCCAACTGTTTTGATGTAATACAAATTTCTTTATTTTTTTCCCATTTACAACACTTCAAAACTGTTTTGCGTAATAATTTGGAACAGAGCATTTTGGGCATTTTAAGTTTTTTGTTATTTAAAAAAATACCGTTATCATTGGAAGGTTCATTCAAAAACTTTTGAATTGTACTCTAATGGCCGATTACTTGAAAATTATGACGACTGTCATTTCTATTGATTATTTAGGAAAACGGCAAAAAATGTCATTTGCGTAATAATGTGAAATGCGGTGTAGTAAACAAATTTCTTTGTCTTGGGCTGACTGAATGGCCATTTCTAGCTCTGATGGACCGTTTTCTCTCAAGGCCGGGCAGCTCATCTGAAATTGGACACGTTTTAAAGCATGCTATATCTCATCCGCCACAGCGGGCGTGTGGTGGTGGCCATTTAACAAACAATGCTGTGCAAACAGTGTGTCCCTCTGAGCAGGAGATAGGCTGTGTTTATTTCAGGCACTTTATTTGAGGACATATTTGGATCTTTTTTTTGTATTCCAGCTGATATGTGTGATTGTCCCAACGACTGCATGCATAAAGGATGTATCTTACAAACACAGTATGCTAACAGCAGTCAAACCCTATTGTATAATGCCAATAGAACATCCGGCATCTGAAAAAAATACTCTGACCAGTATAATATAATTCATTATTCATGGATATGAAATTATTCTTTTCCACACAGCCCTTGGAAATTTACAATCTACAAGGCCTTCAATGGAGCTGGAAATGCCGCTAAGCTGTGGCTAAGCAGACACACCTGACAATGGTGTAAAGGCATATAATTAACTTCTCAGTTGTACAAAATGCATGTTGTCTTGTGTAGTTAGAAAGGTCATATGAAGGAAGTGCTACGTGCTGTTTGCTATCTGAATTTCCTTTTCCCTTTACTGCTTTATTACAACCAAGATGTTTTAAGTTGTCAGACCCTAAACCTTTGTGCTGTTAGAAACTCAAAAATGATACTGCCTTCTAAAAGGGCCATTTTCCCCACAGATAACTGCCCACCAGAACTGGTCTCTCTCTCTCTCCGAGGCCTTAGGAGACTCTGAGGGCCTCTCACGAGGACCGTTAATGGTCCAGGTCTCTCACTGTGAAAACCCAATATCCAAAATCCATTCACCTGTGAAAGAGAAACAGAAGACAAGATACACAGAGAGAAAATAAATTGGCAGTGTACTTGGAAGTTTCTACTGTTGGAACATGCGTTGTAATCAGGGCTTGACATTAACTTTTTCACCCACTGGCCACTGTGGCTAGTGGTTTTCCCAAGTCACTGGCCATTCAGATATTCCACTAGTCACAGATTTTATATTGTTTTTTTTCTTTATCATGATGGTGTACGTCTAACCTCAGAAGATGAGGTGCTAAAGCAAGATGAGTGTATAGCTTTCTACATGGAAGTACATCAAGCTTAGAAACTGAGTTACTGAGCTTTTTCTTGAACTTAAATACAAACTATTGATACACAAGGGGCAGAATATAGAACTACTAACAGAATATAGGCTACTATGATGCATATGTCCAGGCATAAGCTACCAGCCAAATTGGCTAGTGACACTGAAAGTATTACTAGCCACAGCCAAGTTTTACCAGCATTTGGCCGGCTTGCAGGTGCCAGTGTCAAGCCCTGGTTGTGATAGTGACACCTTAAATGTGCACTGTGTAGGATGGTGGCCAGAGTAGGTATTGCAACTATGCTGCTCATTGAAACTGTGCTGCCTGTTGTCACATTTGATCTTTTCATGAATATTTACTAAATAATTAACTAATATTTACAAAAATGACATTGACAAGATCCACCTTTTCATGTATGAAAAGGGCTACTTTCCCAGTCATTATGAATACTTAGAATTCGATGGTGGTCGTTAGTATTTATGAAAAAGAATGGGCAGCATAAATTCTGTAAATACACTTCTAAAAATATTACACAGTGACACCTTAAAAGCGGGATATCTGCAGTGTACTATATGTGGGGTAGCACAACGCAACACTGAGCCCTCTTTCAGTCTGCACAACTTGCACAGCATCATAAATATTTCTGTGTACTTTCGCTGATCTGAGAATGTTAAGTAGAGCATGTCACCCGTAAGTGATTCTCTGCATCTCAACGAGGGTGTATGGCCTCGCATACAGTTTAACACCAGTTCAAACCCTGTTAGTTTCCGAGCCCACAGAGAAGTGTTAATTAGCAACTGGCCAGCTTTGAAGCCCATTGTGTAGCGCTCATTGATCAGAAGACGCGAGTGCTTTTGCCCTTCTGTGGAAAACCCATATTCCCTTCTTTGCCGGGGGAAGAGCTGTGTAGAGTGTAGAGAGCAGTGTGTAGTGTGTAGTGTAAGAGTGTAGTGTGAGTTGCAGTGCAAGACTGTAGTGGCGTGTAGTGTAGTGTGTGGTGTGTAGTATAGTGCAGTGTATAGTGTGTGTTGCAGCAGTGTGTGGTGGTGTATTCTCCTTCTGATGAAGCGAGAGCAGTCCGTGTAATCTACTCTCTCTGTGAGGTGGAGCACGACTACAGCCCACTCCCCTCAACTCCTTAACCCCCCGCAAACCCCTCTCCAACAACTCTCCAAACCCTCGACCCCTCACACACCCCACACCCCACCCCAACCCCCGACCCTCGTATCATCACCCCCACCCCACCTTGTCAGCACCTACCCCTCAACCCTCTCATCATCACCCCCCCTCCAACTTGTCAGCCAGGGCTCTCGGCTCCCTCATAGATTAGTGTGGGAAAGCTCATCCAGGAATAGGTTTGTGCTGATCCATTTTTTTGTATTACAGTGAACAAAGGGCCTTCGGCATTATCATCCAAGCTTTGTTTAGGCAAACACTTTTCATTACTAGCCTGAGGTTGGGTGGGGTGTAGTGGGAATATGGTTGTTGAAGGGATGGGGTAGAGGTGCTTTGCAGAGTTGCAAGTGAACATAAAGGCTTTTCTTATATTTCAGACATGTAAAAGTTTAAAGGTGTGGTTGCAGGTTAACCAAAAGTCTTAAATAGAATGCGATTATGACATCACGTTGGGGGCTCCCCCTGGGTTTGACTAGGTTCTGTATTGTCTCTGAATAGGAATGGTTGCAAATAAATAATTAAATAAACCATATTTATTTAGCCTTTGGTGTAACTTAGTAGGTTTACATTCCTCATTAGGCTACATGTTGTGGAAAAGGCTCATAGCGAATGAAAATGATAGAACTACATCAACAAAATTGACCGCTTGGCTGTGCTTCATCTGCGCGATAGTCTTCATGGCAAGCTTGGTAACTAGTGTTGCCACCTGTCCAGGTTTTTCCTGATTGTCCAGATTTTAACGGCCTGTCCCGGAAAAACATATATACTTTCCTGGACAATAAATGAAGGATACCATTGCTTACAAGCAAAAATGTCGATTGTGTTTGAATGTCCAGGATTTTCTTTCAGACAGGGGTGGCAACCCTATAACCCACTGATAGGCCTAGATATAGCCTAAGACTATGTGTCACATAATTGTTACAATATCGCCAAAGATGCACGACGACATAGGTCATTTAGATAGAAAAGCCACAGAGATGGCCTGATGCTGCCACGACACACAGCACGCTTCCACCATCAAATAGGATAAGTGTGAGTAAGCGTTTTTGGGTGATGCACGCACATAAAACAACAAGTCCGACAGCTGACAATGCGTCCGTCTATGCCAGTTCCAACCTTTTATGCCCTAACGCGGCATGGCCTCCTCATAACCTGTCAACGCCCCCCTGTTTATTGTCATATTGCCCATGGAAACTCCAAGTAGACTAATGTGGCAGCAGAGAAATAACGAATTATTAGGCTATTGTTTTTTTTTGTTTTTTGTTTTTTGCAATTTTGGCTGTGATAAGCAAAGTTTGGATTTGGAAAAGCACCATATTTACCTGTCGTGTTTTGACGGTATAGAAAAGAATGTTAGTTGTACTTTTACAGATAGACATAATGAATGAGAGAGAGTTCGGCATAACTCACCTGCCACCTTCAGGACTATGGACAGCTGCCCTGTGTTTCAGAACATCGTCTGTAATGGACAGCGCCCCTGTGTTATGGGGTGCTCTCCTTGTTATCAGCAGAAATACCAAACACAAAATTAACACTGAAGGCTACGTGCAGTTTCTGTTCAGACACTTCTTTTCCATTGCACTGTATGTCACAAGTGCTTTTACTGATCTATCAGAGACTGTGTCGTATTTCAAGGCCTAATGAAGACTTATTATATTTTCGTCGCCTGACACAGGATTGGGATACGTATTGGGGAACAGTAATTACCACCCTAGAGAGGTAGAGGAAATGCAGAAGCTTCTCATCTCTTTGTAACTCTCTGAGTAATTTAAAAGGGAGACATGTGCATTGGTGTTTTTACATGTTTTTTTTTCTTTCTGTTGTGTGGCTCTCTCATGTTTCACAAATCACAAAACAGAAGACATACCGTACACCCAGAAGTAACAACAGAAAATGTTATAACCTAGAAAATCTTTGGTTACGATTTCTATGCAGATTAATGCCTGGAATACATTTAGTCCATTCATCTTAAATTGTACCTAGAGGGTTTTTGTCATAATCACACATTTGGAGTGAGGCCTAAATGAAAACATTTGGCTCTTCTGTCAAAAACATTTTGTCGTCACATCGGAATTAACAACATTTCACAGCCTCAGGTTTTGCGGATAGATGGGTGTGAAACTGATGTTATTTTGCTGAAATATTTTGACACTTGGCAGGAGTGGTTTGCAGTTGAGTTGTATTATATGTGTACTGTAGACTGATACCCTATACGAGTCCCTATTCTGCCTGTGTCTGTGTGGTGACACAGTCCTCTGCTATCTCTCTTAAAACACATCTGTTTCTAGCACTTGGCCAGGAGGGGTTCACACCACAGTAGAGTTTTATCATGTAGACTAATACCCTACGAGTCCCTATTCTGCCTCTGTCTGTGTGGTGACGGCAGGGCTCTCTTCTTGTTGTGTCTCGCCTGGTCCTCTTCTTCTTCTTCTTCTTCTTCTTCTTCTTCTTCTTCTTCTTCTTCTTCTTCTTCTTCTTCTTCTTCTTCTTCTTCTTCTTCTTCTTCTTGTGTCTTGCCTGGTCCTCTTCTTCTTCTTCTTCTTCTTCTTTAAATCACATCTGTCTTTGCAGCTCCACTCCGCAGTGGCTGTGGAGGCGCTGCTCGGCGCCGCATGAGCTGCGTATCCCTGGTGGCCTCATTCTAGTGGCACGATCTCGCATGCTAACCACTCTCTCAGATCTACCCACTCGCCCCCATTAGATAAAGTGCTGTTCGCTTTGGGTGGGTGCCTGGCTGTGGCTAAGGTGGTAGAGGGTAGGCGGTAGGTGGGGGTGGACTGTGGGTGCAGGGTTAGTGTCTAGAAGCCACATTGTGATTGTAATTGTTTTAGGATGTTGTCACTACCACCACAACTCCGTCTCTCTCTCTCTCTCTCTCTCTCTCTCTCTCTCTCTCTCTCTCTCTCCCTCTCTCTCACACACGGACACACACACACACACACACACTTTCTCTGTATCTCTCTCTCACCCGCTATCTCTGTCTCTGTCTCTCTTTGAGTCACTATCTCTCTCTCTCTTTGAGTCACTATCTCTCTCTCTCTCTCTCTCTCTCTCTCTCTCTCTCTCTCTCTCTCTCTCTCTCTCTCTCTCTCTCTCTCTCTCACTCAGTCTCTTTTTCTCTCTCCCTCTCTCCCACTCATATCCACCCTTTCTATCTGTTTCTGTCTCTCTATATATTTCTCTCTCTCTCTCTCTCTCTCTCTCTCTCTCTCTCTCTCTCTCTCTCTCTCTCTCTCTCTCTCTCTCTCTCTCTCTCTCTCCCTCTCTCCCACTCCATCTTCATCTCCTCTCTTTGTATCTGTTTCTGTCTCTCCTGCAGAGTGTTTCTTTTCCTCTGGCAGTGGCAGGCATCAAGGGGAATGATTATGATGAGAAGCGCAATACAAGATCTCCCCTGTTTTTGCAGAGGATTTATGTTGCCCAATCCGCATCAAAAGTCTATCCTTAGGACTAGACCAATTTTCATGGCAGTATGATATTATCCACAATACAGAGGCAGCACTTTTTGGTGAACTTTTTCTATATTGTGGAGATATATTCTTCAAAGAAACTCTTTATTCTAGGCTGGACTGTTTCAAAGTCAGTATTGTAGTGAGGGAGTCTACAAAAATATTGCTTCTATTGTCAGTCCTTAAGCAATAGCTGTGTGCTCCCAAAACCCCATATAAGCCTCCGGTTCTTTACTGCTGCTGAGATGATCACAAATGAACTCTTGTGCTACATCCCAAATGTTCCAGAGTGCTATATGAGAAATAAAAACTGAATTGAATTTTTTTGTTCATTTAATAATAATAATAATAATAATAATGACTTGGTTTTATATAGCGCCTTTCAAGTAACCCAAGGTCGCTTTACATAAGGAGAATGGGCAGGGGAATAAAGAGAGAGGAGAGGATGGGGGTAGTGGTGGGATTGATCATGATGGGAATGTATTATATGTGGTGGCTGTCGCTTTGGGTAGGATGCGCATATCAAAAGTCACTTGTTGCAGGTGCCAGACAAAAGCGTCAGACAGTTGAAGAAGGTAGGACTGCACACTGCGGAATAAGCTCCAAAAAAATAAACATTATTCGATTAAAAAAGCGACATTTTGATCAAAACATTGCTGTTTTAATTTAATAAAGTTTCTTTTTTCCACAGTGTGCAGACCTACCATCTTCAACTGGTACATTCAGCTTGCCCATATCCGCCATTAGTGTGGAGTCTTGATTACAGTCCCAACTCCCAGCTCCTGTGGTGAGGCTCT
>NC_085873.1:32826879-32894379 GCF_034702125.1 Engraulis encrasicolus | reverse complement strand
TGCTTTTGGTTATGCAAATGATGCGCTGAGCCGCTAATGTTTGTTTTTCATTTCTTTTTCTTTTTTTTGAGATGTCGGTTGAGCTGCAGTTGTTTTGTTTTTTTACCCCTCCAGGATTTTCAGGTTGAGCTCAGATGTGGCTGTGGGATGGTTCAATGAGAGCTATAGCATTTCCTGGTGACTACTATATCTCTGCACAAAAAAAAAGCATTGTTGCCGCCCTACCTCAGGATGGGCAAGATTTCTCACGGCTTGTTGCCTTGCTGTTTCACGGCAGGACAACCACACGTAACAAGCTGACTGAAGGAGGGCGTTTTTTGTGTAGTATTAGTGCCTCCAGGCTGCTGGACCTTCTAACCCTTGTGCTTCTTCCGAGCACGATTTTATTTTTCTCCACTCAAGTGAACATGTTTAAATCAGGGGTCAGAGTGTAATGACTGAAGGAATTGACCGGTTTTGAATGGTGGAGTAGTTGCAAAAAGACAGTTCAGATCATGCATTTGTGTCTCTCTCAGTTTGCTCTTTGCTCCTTTCCTCCTTCATTTCACCTCTTCCTCTCGTGCATATTGACAGAAATGATTCGTTTTTCTTTACTTTCCAACGTCAGCCTTTTTGTGTGTGTACTCCTCATTCACTGCACAAGCAAATGGGCACTGAGCTAAAACAGCAGACTGTGCAGCTGTGAGAGTAGAAAAGAGAAGAGTGGAAAAAGGTTAGAGTGGCGATGGCGAAGAACGAGAGAGGATCAGACAGATGGAGAGAGAGCAAAAGAAGGAAAGAATGAACCTCTAAGAGGACAGAGGGAGATGTAATTACATTTTAGGCTGTTCCCTGTCGTGAATCTCACTGGCGACATTGATTTGCCTTATGTTACCTTGAGTATGGACAGAATCCTGACAAAGCTGCCTGCTCCTATGCCTCCACCGTTTAAGACTTTCTTTTTGTAACCAGTCAAAGTGTCAGTGAAACTCCTTCCTTCTCGCCATCTCATCTCCCACAATAGTTTGTCTGAAAACCCTAATTCAGGAGAAATGCATCTTGCCGTCATTTAGACCTGCCTGTTGTGTTATGTGCTGTAATTTATTCTAATTGTAGCAGGAGACGAAACATTGCTTTTCGGTTTTCATATCATCCATTACATGAACCATAAGGCTTGGAGAGGCAGGACTGGCCAGGGCTGGCCTGGTAATCTGGCATACAGGGCTGGACTGGTAATGCAGGGAATTTTCCCGCTGGGCCGACACGCCTCAGGGACAGGTTGCTGTTGTTTTTTTGCTTGTTTGTGTGTTATTTTGTTTCCTGAGAGACGAGCCCTCGATCTAGAAAAGGTGGCCCGTTAGTTTAGTCAAGTCAAGTCAAGTCGGTTTTATTGTCAATTTCTTTACATGCACTGGTCATACAAAGAATTTGAAATTACATTTCTTGCTTTCCCATACAGACATAGACTAATCTAGGTAAGGACATAGACAGTATAGACATAGACAGTACTTATACATGGACTTAAGACAGTATGGACATAGACAGTGCTCATACAGACATAGTTTACCTTTAATATAGAGAGTGGACTGAGCTAATCATAATATCGTAGAAAAGCAAGGGGCTGTTTGAGGGGCTGGTCCATACATGCCAGAAATGCCCGGGCTGTTGTTCGGTCCCAGTCCATCTCTGGACCTGGCCGACTCTGAGCTGCATTGCAATGCTGTCCAAGTGCCCTCTCCAGTACCTCCCTCACAGCCTCCCATGAACAAGTAGAGCCTACTGAATAGTACATGGACATAGACATAGACATCCATAGACATCTGTGCCGCCACAACAATTTGTGTGGGCTGGCACTTTGATTTATTTTGCTTATCAATCCCCGGTGAAATGGAGCTGTGAATAATTCTGTAAGCCCAGCGTGAGATCCTAATTCATGATGAATTTAGAAGTTCTGATCCAGGGGCCTTGTAAAAGGATGTTTACACGTTTCTGCTGTCATTGTGCAGTTCATCATATGGACCCCTCTCATTCCTTTTCATGTCTCCATTGTTCACCACTGTGGGACTGGCTGCTAATGGTTGTTTTAGCCTGCTCTATATTTCTATGAAATTCTCTAGAAGGTTTTTTGCCTTTGAAGAAAATAGAACTAATTTCAAACAGGGAGTTGCACTGTTGATGGGATATGAAACTAACTTTGCAGAGAACTACTGAGGCTGGAATATTGGAGAGCATCTTGTTGAAGCGTTCAGTGAACTCATCCGTCTTTGCCTAATGACCCAATGTTATGATACTTATGGTTATACTTGTGCAATGAAACTCGGTATGATACTCTTGGTTAAGTCTAAAGACTTAATACTTGTCAATAAGTCTTAAAAAAGACAAGGGATTTCGTTTTGCATCTGTGAATGAGGCAGTAGAGTAGTGATTAGTTCTGTGTCAATGCTGCAGTGGACTTTTGTCAGCGTCAAACGTGCCAGTGAACACATCCGTCTTTGCCTAATGACCCAAAGTAATGATACTCATGGTAATACTTGTGTAATGAAACTCGCAGAGATGATACTCATGGTTAAGTCTAAAGACTTAAAGGTGCACTGTGCAATATTTTCAGTGGTTCATTTCCAGAATTCATGCTGCTCATTCACAAATGTTACCTTTTTAGGCAACACAGTGTCAATGCACAGCATATAGTTGCAATACCTACTCTGAACACCATCCTACACAGTTCACCTTTAAGACTTTCCAATCAGTCAGATAACTGATTTAACTATTTATGTTTTTATCTTCTGTGTGTGAGGCAGCTGAGTAGTGATTACTTTGGCTTCAAAGTTGCAATGGGGTGCTTTTTGTCAGCCTCAAACTTGCCATTTTGTCTGAGCATACGAGTGATTCTACGATTCGCCTACACTTTTGGCAAAAGCAAGATGTCAATTATCAGTATTTTTTTTCAACTAAATGACCTAGATGTTTACATAGTGTATATATTTAAGTTTCCAAACAAACAAATTGCCAAGCTTAATCTTAAATCATTTGATAAATACTCTAATGAAAGCAAATATTTGCTTAACTATTTTGTCAACAGTGTTATGGACAAATACTATGTCATTTCAAACATATATAAAAATACTACAGAGTTGAAACAATATACGTTTGAAAGTGCTTATGTCCCTTAGCAATAATGTTGTCATTAATCTGTGCAACTAATATAGAAAATGTGATTGTAGAGCTTCATAAGTAGGATTTTATGATTCACTGTGATACAGACTGACACATTTTTCATTATAAATCCCTGTAACGTCTGATTTGAATTTAGTCAGCCTCCTTACACAAGACTTCCTTCTCCAGAGATAATCCCTAGTGTCTGTTCATAGGATTTTTCCAACACATAAGGGATCAATAGCTCAAAAACACTTTCAAAACAGTCAACCGTGTTACTCAACTGTGTTACGGTCAACAGTGCAGTCTGCACTTTTTTAGGAGAAAAAAACAGAGCAGACAAACCCATCTCCCTAGAACACAAATTATTTGTTTGTTTGTCTGTCAATATGGAGATAAATTGGCAAAAACATACTCCTCCTCAACTGTCATCAGTGCTGCCAGATTGGGCTGGTTCTCGCCCAATTGGGCTGCTTAGGGTTGGCCGTGTGCGGGTAAAAATGGCATCTATCAGAAAAACCTGCCCACTTTTTGCCATAGAAATCAATAGAATTGGGCGGGATTTTGTGCTTTGTGCGGATTTTGAAAAATGTTTGGGCTGGAAATCATCAGCCTCATCTGGCAACCCTGACTGTCATAGCTAATTGTAACACCATTGACAGTAACACGGTTGACATTTCAGTCATTTTTATGGTGTTGTGCTAACTGAGGACCTCAGAAGTTCCACCACAACACCTTAATCAATTCATGTATCTGTATGCTTTATCTGTGTTTTTCTACATGTGACTTCTAATTCAGAATTCTTATGAATATGTTGACAACACAGTTGACAGGCAATTTTCCCGCTATGAGAATATGAAAAATAATGGATTAGATTATGGAAGGAACCAAAAAGTCTTCCCGTATCCTGCCAAAGAGGTTATGACATCACGTGATGTTATTCGTATGGCCTAAGACCAAACCATTACTGATTTATGGAGGGGGTTTCAGACCGTGACACGGTTAACACAGTTTTCGTGGACACACACAAAATCGCAAATTTCATGTATAATAGAAAGGACAGTGGTCTTTCTGACAGCTTTGTCATATTGTGTTGATTACTGTGAATCAACATTTGTAATCGTCTTGGGCAAAACAAGTTTCTTTACATGCTAATATGAAGACTGAATCTGACAACAGGACGGCATGAAAACGCCCAAAACCAGTATTAAATATTCATTCTTGCTGAGGGAAATAATGCCATGTCTACACTTTCTGTATTATATGAAAGATAAATGTTTTCTAACGTCCAAAACATCATTGGATGCAGTTAATAGTTAGTGGAATTGGCAAATAAAATCCACGGACTTAAAAGCGTCGTCGAATCTGAGAATCACTCATAAGAGAGGCCTGTCTGATGTCTGGAGATGAGGTTTATGGAGGACAGACTCCTGCGGATGCCTTTGTAGTCTCCAGGCGGGTGGGGGAGCGGGGGAGCGAGGGGTGTGGAGGACTCATTAAGAGACGTCTTGATAATAAGGTTGCAGCCCACTCCACTGAAGAGCCTGCCGGCCAGGGAAGCTGACAGGAGGGGGCAGATGGCTCAGTTGTCCCGGGCCCAGGGAGAGAGGGGACCCATAATGGGGTCCGTATTACATAGTGTGTATTGGGCAGGGGGCCCTTTCAGATTAACTTTTCTCCGGACCCAGCTAAAGCTGCCAGCAGCCCTGCTGCCGCCACTCAGATGATGATGTGGCCGTCTGAGGACGAGGACGCGATGAGGAGATTGATAAAGCACGTCGCCGTGCCCGCACTCATCAATTTGTCATTATATGGCCGTGATCACGACAGTAAGTATAGTTTTTTCATATTGGATCAGGAGATTGAGTTTGACTTCCATTTCGACTCGGCTCTGCGTAGCCATACACAGGGCTGGACTGGCCATCTGGCATGGCGGGCATTTCCCAGTGGGCCCTGCACCCTATGTATATATTTTTTACATTTCTGAAAATAGGGACCCACAAGGGTGCAGGGCCCACCGGTGTGTCAGTTCGGTGCCACTAATTACGAGGGGCCGCTTTAAGCTAAAAGTGCCCAGGCCCTACTTTTCCCCCAGTCCAGCCCTGGCCATACCCCCACCCAAAACATGACGTGTTGCACGCCCGGCTCTACCTTCATAGAGGAGACGGTGTTATGACGGTACCCCCATCCACCGAGAGATACCCTTGACATTTCCCCAGGCCTGAAAAGAAGGGGGATGATGATGCAGAGTTTGTCAGATAAGTGTCGCCACATTTTTTTCCCTTCGTACATACAAAAAAATACATACATGATTAAATAGTTAAAGGATTAAAGGGAGGCAAGGTGCATTTTAAATGAAAAAATAATTATGCATCGATTTAGCCTTTTGCTGTCGGAGGGGGCTCAAACATTTTAATTAGTGTCTATTCAAGGCTGTGCTGCATACACTGCTAGGTGTAAAAGCAAATTGGGTTCTCACTTCTCCTCAGTGCGTAGTTAAGATATGTAAATTATTCCACAGCACTGGGCAGATATCCTGCCGCCCTATTGAATGAAATAAACAAATTAAAGTGGAAGGTCCCCAGGAAGAAGAAAAAAAAGACTTGCCATGTTGTGTTCATTTGCCTTTTGGCGGGCGATTGCTCTTTTTGTGGTGGTGTGCCAACACTAGAGGTTTGTCTGGCCGGGCACTGATAAAACACAGGAACTTGATTAGTGGAGTAAAATGATAATGAAATAACCCAGACAGAAGAATAATGGGTGGTGGAGTGGAGTGGAATGAAAGACGTCGTTGACATGATGGCGTTAAGCTCACACACTCTCAAACATGACATCACATGATGGCGTTGAGCTCACACACTCTCAAACATGACATCACATGATGGCGTTGAGCTCACACACTCTCTCAAACATGACGCAATGTCTCCTGCGCTCCGCTCTGCCACTTACCTTATCGCGATGACGATGAGGGGGGCTGAGGCGGACCCACCAGAGGTGACGTGAGCGCACCCCCATTTTGTGTTTCCTGCATATCATCCGATTATCATTAATCCACCATTTCCACTCTTCGTTGTCGCACACACCCCACACACAGACACACACACACATACACCCCCCCACACACACACACACGCACCCAACCACACACCCACTCCCCCCACCCCACTCCTCCAATAGCTGACACTGCCGCTCTGCATGTACACGCGAACCTGGACCAATTTTCAGAGGTGAGCGCAGTCAAGCACCAACTTCTCAAAAGGTCACGAAGATGCTCTATGCACAAAGTACATAGGTAGGTAGGTATAGTGGGAGGAGGAGGAGGAGGGGAAGACTATGATGAAAGGTGGAAGGGGAAAAGAGGAAAAAAGGAAGGAAGAAAAAAAGAAGATTGCACCTGAAATATGCCTCTGCCTTCCCAATGCTGTTCGATTAATCAAGTAGAATTGAGTTTGGACGTGACCCATCCGCTGGATCTGAGCAATCTGTCAGTGGTAGGGCTGAGACCCAGACGGTGTTGGTGTTTTCTGAAGAGGGGAATGAGATGAGTTTGGGCTGTGCTGCTAATGCAAAGTTCTGAGTTGCTCTGCCCAACACGTATTGATCGCCATGAAAATAGTTTGACAGATGTTGATGCAGTGGGCCAAAACTGTTTTGCAGGATGCTTCCATGCATGACTAGGCACCATGCCTTACACTCACGAGCTTGCCAGCATTCTCTCTTCCTTTGTCTTTCTCTCTCACACACTCCTTCTCTCTCTCTCTATCTCTCTCTGTCTCTCTCTCTCTAGCTCTCGGTGACAGACAGAGGGACAGACAGACAGACAGACAGATAGACAGACAGACAGACAGACAGACAGACACACAGACACACACACACACACACACACACACACACACACACACACACACACACACACAGCCAGTCTACAACCAGTCATAGTGAAGTCAGTGGGCTACATTGACACTTCTGTACCTGTCACAGTAACTTACTGGCTAATAATTGCATTCATTTCACAGTAGTTTACTGTGATCTTCCTCACAGTAGTTTACTGTGGTCACACCACAGTAAGTTATCGTCACCCTACCCACACTACCATGATCCCGCCCCTCCATTCATCACCACAACAGATGTTATTGTGGCACCTCCCATTCGCCACCACGACCGAGACAACTGTGGCATGGAACCACTTCGTCACACTGCTCTCTTAAGTTGATAGTCTGAACTATTCATGACTAGTGAGAGACACAAGCATCTGCTCTGTGTGCAATATTGCGACCATGTGATATTCGCAGTTACCTACATGATACTACATTTACCAGTACGCATTGAAATTTCTGAGGGAGCATAATTAAACAAAGCTGAATTTTCCTAATCAAGTAAGCAACACAGCAAACAGGATACCTGCTACCATAATACCCACTAGCACCCAAATAGCTAGCCAGCCAACAAACCAGTCCGCCAGCCAACCAAAAGAGTTGTCAGCTAGCCAGCCAAACAGCCGGCTAACCAAGAAACACTCAGTTGGTCAGCCAAATAACCAACAAACAAGTCAGTAGTATAGCTAGGCAGCTAACAAACCACTCAGCCAGCCAACCAAAAGAGTCAGTTGTCAGTTAGCCAGCCAAACAGCTGGCCAACAAACAGTCAGTCGGTCAGCCAGCCAGCCAACTAACCAACAAACAAACCTGTCAGTCGGCTGGCCAGCCGGACAGAGAGCCAGCGAACCAGCACTGTGCTGTGCCATTTAGGCAAGCAACTCAAGCATTGTGACAGTCTGAGTTTATATAGAGGTGAAAGTGAACCATGTGACCAGAGTGATCAGGCCTTTGGCAGCTGCAGGCAGTAATTGAATCGTGTTGTGACAGTCCTTTTTACTCAAGTGAGGTCAGGTAGTACTTGACAGATTGATTGGGCACTACCATTGTTCCTAGTTGATGGTAGGTAATGTCAATCATGTCATGCAGCATATTTGACTTTCAATTGTGCAATGGCACTTTACAAGATAGCCTAATTTTGTTTACTAGGTGGCAATATTCTGATTTAAAATTTGATGCTGGTGTTTGGGCGTGCACATCCAAGACAAAAGCATTAGCAGGTAGCAACTTAAAAAGTGTATGTGTAGCACACTGCTTGCAACTTCATTTATTGGAAGTATAACTAGCAACATTTCCTATCATAGACCTTCTTCTAATTAGGCCTGACAATTAGTGATTACAATCAATCATGGCCTGGAGCCATGATGTTACTACCCAAAGTGACATACAGATATGCAACATTGTTTAGTGTCCCTAGGGCAATGTAGGGATTTGAACCTGCAATTCTCTGATCTTAAGTCCACCTCCCTAACCATTAGGCCAAAGCTGCCACATAGCACACCCAATCAATCATGGCCTGGAGCAAGGAAAAACCTGTTCTAACAGCACAGTGGTTAACTGTGATATGATGAAAAGTCTCTTTGGATTTCACAGTAACAAATTGTGGCAGGATGTCAGAGTATGTTACTGTGAAATGAATGCAATTATTAGCCAGTAACTAATTGTGAGTTCACAGTATTTTCTTCTGAACTCACAGTAAGATATTGTTACATACTTGAAGTGGCCGAAAAATGGGAAGGCACGCCAGTTGGGTTGAAGGCTGACGCCTTTACCCAAAGTGATATACAGATACACACAATTGGTTACTGTTGCTAGGGTAAGGTGGGATTTGAACCTGCAACTCTCTGATCTTAAGTCCACCTCCCTAACCTTTAGGCCAAGGCTGCCAAATAGCACACACTCTGAGCCTTTAGACACTTCGTGGACATTTACAGCAAACTATTTAGTCATCAACTTCTTGATTGCTACATGTCTTCCCATGCTTGGTCATATCCTTTTTAATCACTTCCTAATGTCAATATGTACAACCTGAGGGGGAGGGGCTTAGGACATACTGTCTGTCTTCAGATCGTGTCCCATCATGCAATGCACTTATGGAGAGCCATTCATCTAGAAGGAATATCTTACATTTGCTTCAAAATATTACTCCTTGTTATATTCTGCGTTTATTGTAGGGGTTTTACTATTTAAAGTGGTACACAAGAAAAATGACCATATTCCCACCGTCATGAAGATGGTCACGTATATCTCCCAATATATATAAGCTCATTCTTCTGTTACTTGACAGAGAGTGGGAAAAGGTAGACTACTAAGCATGTATTCCACAAGACATTGAAAAGAAAATAATTTGCTGAAAATGTCAATGAAATGTGTGATTGTAATGAAGAGTCCAAATTGTGTATAACTGAAGTTATGCCCCGATGCACTAATTCAACAGATACTCCACCCACACAGTAGTTTACTGTGATGCTCTCTAGTTCAACACTTTGGCATGCTGGTAATCTTTGAAGATCACAGTAAAATACTGTGATGTGCAAGTTAGGTGAGAAATGGCATGTGATACAATGATTTCAGAGTAATTTGCTGTGTGCCGTGTGACCATCACAGTAGCATAGTGTACCAGAACATCAGAGTAATTAGCTGTGAGATTTCACAGTAAATTACTCTGAAATCCTTGTAATTTTTTAGAGTGTGTACTTTGTCAGCATTGTCGGTTTTTTTTCTCCTTTTATTATTCAGATCAATCAATGGCTCTGTGTGTGTTTCCATCTCTCCATCTTTTGATCACCCTTCTGGCATACTGGGCATCAATTAAGCCTGTGGCAGGCCTTCACACTCAGGGTTGATGACTGATCTGCAAAGAGAAAAAAAAAAAAGTTTGCGATTGCCTGTTTTGTACATGTTGGGTTCAGTGTGTGTGTGTGTGTGTGTTTGTGTGTGTTTGTGTGCGTGTGCGTGTGCGTGTGTGTGTGTGTGTGTGTGTGTGTGTGTGTGTGTGTGTGTGTGTGTGTGTGTGTGTGTGCGTGTGTGTGTGTGTGTCGGTGTGTGTGTGTGTCAGTATTTTTGTGTCGGAGTGTCAGTGTAAGTTAAATGACACGGAAAGCGGTCTAGAGAAAGGGTTGATCTGTCAAAAAAGGCACACTCTTACAAGAGTAGAGCGAGGAGAAAAGCTCTTTGGAATTGCTATACGTATGGCAATCGGGAACCACAGTGGTGTTTTCAGAAAGAGAAAAAAGCAGCCTGACGGCACCTTAAAAGCCATTAAAGATTTTCTGGCAAACAATAGCTGCTGATTGTGTCACTGTGACGCACTGCCTTTTGAAATTTGTTCCTTCTTTTTTCCCCCTCTGACAAGCTTCTTCTCATCTCACCTAGCTAACTTTCCCTCATGTCAGCGTGTTATCTTTCCTTACCTGACAGGGTATTTATAACAGCTCGCTGCTACTGCTGCTACTGTGTGTGTGTGTGTGTGTGTGTGTGTGTGTGTGTGTGTGTGTGTGTGTGTGTGTGTGTGTGTGTGTGTGTGTGTGTGTGTGTGTGTGTGTGTGTGTGTGTGTGTGTGTGTGTGTGTGAAAGCCATAATGTGACTTCTCTCTATGTCATCCTTCTAACTCAGAAGGAGGTCTCTAACAAACTCAACAAAGAGGTATGATGCCAAAAAATGAGGCCCAAAATAGCCCGACTGGCCTCATTATCGTCATCAACTGACACTATAATATTTATGGGACGGTAATTATAAAGGAGATGTGAATTGTGGTGGCCGACTTGTGTTGTGAGGAGTGAATTGTTTTATTAAAAGTGAAACGCAGCTAAGAAGTGTGTGACTTATTACATGCCATCTTTTCCTAATCTTACGATAGACTTTGTGCCTGAGCATATTGAGACATAGGCTACTGTACCACTACTGTTTGCGGCCCGTGAGCCTGTCCTATCTAGCACCTGATGTAATTTTAATCTTATGTAGTTTCACGTGAAATATGACATGTTTTGTAAAGCAGTCTTAGAATGTGAAATACAATTAAGTCATCTTTTCATGGGATTTAGTGAAGGTGGCGTCTGTTGTAAAGTTGGCCTTCTTCAATATATGCCTAAAGTGCAGGGGGGGGATCCTGGTTTGTGTTCATAGTATGGCCCTTAACATTTAAAATGGCCCTTCGAATGAAAAGGTTTCCTCACACATGGTGTACAGTATGTTAACAATGTGGTCTGTGTGGACAAAGAAGCCACTGGGCCTATTCTTTTGCTGGAAATAAATTGGAGCTATTGGGTGAAGTGGAAAGATGATATTTCACATTGCACTTAAAATCAGCATCCAGGCTGATTTTGTCCACGTAAAGGGCTATAGACTAGACTCACAACACTTATTGTAGATCCAGGGTTTTACAAGTAATCCCACAGACTGGGTATTTGAATCAATCTCTTGTGTTGGTAAATATTTCCGGCAACATGCTTTTTGGCATAGATGAGCTGCGAGGTACCGGTAAAGCTGCTTCAACTGGGGTTTTTGCCTCTATCTGTTTTTTGTTTTGCCTCTACCTGCGTATCTGGCTTGACCTTTGAAGGAACCCATTACCCATTCAACAAGCCACTATACATGTGGAACAATTGATATTCAGCTTTTGAGCTCAAGATGTCCGCTCCTGATTCTTTATCTAAGATGAATATTTGGGTCTCCTCAAGTGCACATTTCACCGGAAGATTTAGTTACACTGAAGAGCAAGCATTGAGAAATGTTTAGGTTTTATTTTAGACTATTAATGCGACTGAATGTCTTGTTTATTTATTTCGTATTTTACATGAAAGCCATTCCCTCCCATCATCCATATTTCTAATTAGCTAGAACAGAATGTAAATGTTACCCGCATTTAAAAAAAAAAAAAGACTCCAAACATGTAAGTCATGCAGCATTTCATTGTCTGATGAAGGGCATGCTGCCCGATGCTGTCGCGGATGCTGTCGCTGCATGCTGTCGCGGACTTTTCTTTCAGTTTTTTAATCATGCGGCATTTCACATGGCTGTCCGTCTTGAAAATGGTCCCACATGACTTTAACGTAGATGCAAGTTTTGATTATCTCTTATTTATTTATTGATGACATTATAGTTGTGGATTTATCGTTGGGATGCCTTAGTTGTGGTGACAGATTACGTGGAAGGATTTTATCTGTGCAGGATGTAGTCCGTATCTGTTTATTTACCAAAATCATGTGATAGATTGTTGTGACATTTGATTCATTTTGGTGTCGCTTTCACATATTCTCTGCGCTAATATGTAAATACACCGATGATGCATTTATATCACACGTGGAATGATGAGGGCGATGAGACCCACTACAGAGAAGAAGTAGACCTGCTGGCCAGATGGTGCAAAGACAACAACCTCCTGCTGAATGTCAACAAGACCAAGGAGATTTTTGTCAACTTTCAGAGGGTCCAAAAACAACTGCCACCACTGACCATCGACGGTGATGCTGTGGAGAGAGTGAGCAGCACCAAGTTCCTTGGAGTGCACATCAGCGACGACCTCTCTTGGACCACCAACACTACATCACTGGCGAAGAAGGCCCATCAGCGTCTCTACTTCTTGCGCAAACTAAAGAAGGCAAGTGCTACACCCTCCATCATGACAACATTCTACAGAGGAACCATAGAGAGCGTCGTGTCCAGCTGCATCACAGTGTGGGGAGGAAGCTGCACGGAGAAAAACAGGAAGACACTCCAGCGTGTTGTGAACACAGCGAAGAAGATCATTGGAGTACCACTCCCCTCCCTGCAGGACATTTACACCGCACGCCTCACCCGAAAAGCACTGATGATCATCAAAGACACAAGCCACCCTGCACACAAACTGTTCAGCCTCCTGCCCTCTGGAAAGAGGTACAGGCGCCTCCGTTCCCGTACCACCAGGCTGGCAAGCAGCACTATGCATCAAGCAATCAAGATACTGAACACTCAACCCACTCTCCCTTCACTGTCAGCCTCTAGCCAGCCAGGCCACTGACAACGCTCCCCCCCTCATCCCCACCACCATATCTGCGACTGAACATTCCACCTGCACTACTACATCTGTGACTGAACTTTCAACCTGCACTAACTCAAAACATGCACACACACACGCACACACACACACACACACACACACACACACACACACACACACACACACACACACACACACACACACACACACACACACACACACACACACACACACACACACACACACACAAGCACACTGCACTTTCTGCACAAAACCCAAACATACACACACTGACACACAACTCATACTCACACACATACACACACACACACACACATACACAGGTACACACACACAGACGCACACCGCACTTTCTACCTGCACTAAACACACACACACACACACACACACACACACACACACACACACACACACACACACACACACACACACACACGCACACAAAAACACATACAAACACACACACACACACACATACTGCTGCTGGTGTATTTAATAAAACCTTTTTTAATTATTTATTTTCTTCAAATGCTACTATTACTATGTCAGAACGCTATAAAGGACTTTTAAAAAAAGCACAACAAAATACCTCCTCTTAATGTATGTTCTCTACAAGTCTTCTGTTGTCCAGTCTTGCACTTTAAATGTCTGTATGAGCAATGTCTACGTCCATACTGTCTATGTCCATGTATGAGTACTGTCTATGTCTATACTGTCTATGTCCTTACCTAGATTAGTCTATGTCTGCATGGGAGAGCAAGAAACGCAATTTCAAATTCTTTGTATGACCAGTGCATGTAAAGAAATTGACAATAAACTTTGACTTGACTTGACTTGACTTGAAGAAGTACAACATGGCAGCCATGCATGTTTGGAATAGTTAGGAAAGCAGTAGAGATTGTTCAAATCTTGGAAGTAAGTGATGCATGTGAAACTTTGGTCACATGATCAAACCCCACCAGATAACCACATTTACATACACAGGCACAGATTACATTACATTACATTACGTACATTACAATTCACTTAGCTGACGCTTTCATTTATTCAAAGCGACATACAACTATTATTTTTCAGGGTATTGGTTACAGTCCCTGGAGCAATATGGGGTTAGGTGCCTTGCTCAAGGGCGCTTCAGCCATGGATGGAGATGTAGGGAGAGGTCAGGGGGGATTCGAACCGGCAACTCTCTAACTCTCTAACCACTAGTCCACGGCTGCCTACAGATACCTGCACATGTCTTCAACTACAGGCATGTTTTTTATGCCTATACAGTACCTTCATGCCTACAATTACAGGCAGTGCCTCTACAGCCCATTTCCCAGTCTGTTTTCTGGGCCAACTCCACCACTCTACTTAACCTACTCCTTCACGTGCCTACAACCACCAGCCAGTCTCTCGTCTCGATGGCCTCTGTTCTCCAGATTGCTTCCCAGGCATCCCTCTACAAATAGAAGAAGTTGACCCTGCATTGCCACTCAGTCTGATGTATAATTTAGGGGCCGAGTTTAAACTGCTGCCCTAGACGACTGCACCACTTCACAAACAGGAACTGTAGTATGTCTGTGTGGACAGGCGGTATTGTAGGGGCTCGAGTGCTGGCACACTCCTTGAGATTTACTCTCCCAATAATGGCAGACTCAGTACAAAGCACTGTTTTAGGAGCCAGAGTGATTACCTTTGTACATCTTCTCAAGATCTGTATTGGATTAGGGGTTTTCAGGTGAATTACATTTGCTCGTGCCAGAATGAATATTTACTGAGCTCTCTTGGTACACACAGACAGACTCTCTTGATGTTGAGAAATGTTGTTGAAGCGCTGATGTGGAACGTCTCTTTTCCTAAAAAAAAAAGATACTGCATCTAATGTGTGCTACTGCTGACGTTTCAGCGCCATGAATCTGTAGTGTCACTGAATGTTTCCAAGGAGAGCGGCATGACAGGTCCGCTTACAGACTTCCAATCTTAACGGCTCACTGGACCCTTTTTGTTTTGATCCTGGCAGACGGGGAAATCTGAGTCCTACGAACGGCACAACACAGATAGGCGAGGAGTTATTTCTAGCCAGATGTAGGAGTAAATCTCCCGACTTTAACGGGGAAAGGGTTCAAGTGTACTTTTCTCTTTTTTTCAAAGAAAGAAAGAGGTGGAAGAATCATGAACCAGAAAAAAAGAATGGTCACCACACAAGCAGGAGGTAAAATAAATGGGAAGAGCAAACTCTTTTTGAACCATTTCCTTTCAAACTGTCTTCCTTTCTTAACCGCTTGATGAAAATGAAAAAAGAAATCAAGAAATCATTGTATGAGCTCTCCTTTTTCTTTACCATAAGCACATGGTATGGTATCTAGAACAGGAAAATATGGCTGGCAGCCTGTTTTGACATTGTGGACGGGCAAGTGTGGGCGTTCGTAAGCTGTGTCATCGACTCCTGCCAAAGCGTCAGCAGGGTTGAGCTCGGAGGTACAGGGTTGCCAGACAAGACTGATGCTTTCCAGCCCAAAAGATGCACAAAACCTGGAAGCACTAAATCCAGTCCAATTTGCACTAAATTATATTGATTTCTATAGCCATACATTTGCAGAAATAGCTGCCCAAATGCCCTTTTTTACCCATTTTTACCCACAGACGCCCATGTCAAACAGCCCAATTGGGTCGGAAACAGCCCAATCTGGCAACACTGCTGAGGTACAGTACGCTTCCAGAGATCAGCTTACACCTCATCAGCTCTGCTGTCCGAGTGCAACACATACGGATGGATTTTCCATTAAGCTTATTGTAGCGTCTCCATTTGAATGTATTTTATCTTGAAATTCTCCGTCCATTTACAATAGGAATCCATCCATCATCTTGCTGTTGTTGTTGTTTTTTTCAGGCGTTAGTGCTACTCTATATTTTATCGAGGAGAAAACCCAAAGACCGATTAGTCTCTCTAGGTCGTCCTCAGACGAGCCTTCCATCGTTGCTTCCAGTCATCCCGATTCTCCATACATCTTTGCAGTTCGCTGGTACTCTGGGCTCCGGCGTCCTTCTTGAGTATGTCCACAGATGTTAGTGTGGGGCGTCCTCTTAACCGGCACCCATGTGATGGTTCCCATGCACCAGTTTGCTGGCTGGCAGTTCTGGGTGGCTTTGACAATGTCCTGCAAGTCTCATTCTCCTTACAGCTATCTTCTCGCTCACCCTTGATATTCTCTCGTACAGGATTTCGTTGGTTACATGTGCACTTTTACTGATGTTAAGCACTGCACGCAGCATCCTGGTGTAGCACCCATCAAGGGACTTCTCTAGGGTTGGTTTCAGGGTCCAGCATTCACTGCCATAAAGGAGGACGGACTCTACTGTCGCGTAGAAGAAGCTGAGTTTGATTGGACGGGGGAGATTGGAGTTCCATACACTGGCCATTCCGTTCAGGGCCCTCCACGCAAGTGCCTTCCTCACTTTTAGATCTTGCTCAGTAGAGTTGACCCATGAGCCCAGGTATTTGAAATCATCGACTTCTTTCAGCACAGTGCCTCCTGCTGTACTCAGAGGTTGATGTTCAGGTGGGATGTTGTAGGTGATGACCTCAGTGATTAGTGATGCGAGCATCATCCAAGGCTAATCAGTGAAGCAGGTGCAAATGGTTTGATGTGAAACACTAATGGTCTGGTTTACACAACACAACAAGGAAAGAGGAATATGTTGCATGAACACCTTTCAGGGTTTGCTACACATTTCTTGATCAGACTGATTGCTTGAATGATGGTGGCTCTGAAAAGACATCAGGAAAATGAATGCAAAATGCTTTGAGCATTTAGAGTCACATACAGTACAGTGTTTCTCATACATCCATTCACCTACACTCACATCATGCACATTCCTGTACAGTGCGCACGCACGCACACACGCACGCACGCACGCACACACACACACACACACACAATCACGGTGCAGGCACGCAAACATGCACTCTCGCTCTCGCTCTATCTTGCTCTCTCTCCTTCTCTTCTTTTCCTATCAGCCCCATACAATCTCTTCCTTATATGGAATCTTAAAGCTAAGACATAGCAGGGGGAAAGTGCAAGCATTTGGGCTTTTAGGGAGAATGCTCCTCACCAGCTGTCATTTATACAGAGGTAATAGTCTGTGAATTGCTTAAAGGTTTTGGCTTAATGTACATACACTGCAAGTAATACATCATCTGGGAGTACTTTCTTCTTCGTCATCTTCAATAAATTGATTTGATGTCATAAAAAATACTTAAAGATACTTCAGATTCATGGTCATGCCAAGTGGATTAAATGTGTGGGCTCATCATTTAAGCAAATCACACAATTCAAAGAAGGCTGACACAATAAATGTGTGCTATTGCCTTATGAAATCTGAGAACAGAAACCACCTTCATTCACCTGTCCAAATGTCAAGGGGGTGAGAGTGTTGAATGACAGGCAATAAAGGTTATTGCAGTATGACAAACAGAATTGACCGGTATGGCATCAGCCGGCGTATCTTATGTGAGGGCTCTCTCAGCACGTTCAATACTGCAATCCTAAACCCACCCCTTGTTCTGTTATGATTTATTAAAGCCTACAAAGATTGTTTTGAAATGCTTTCAGGGTGTTTGTGTAATATAATTTTAAATGATGTCGAGTCTAAATTGCATTTCGTGTCCTTGTCATTAACACACTGCGCAGCAATAACTCTGAGCATCCACATGCACACAATTTATTTCGTACTTTTCTATGCTCTACTGAAAACATGGTCTTCATGCTGTTACATGCATCACATGGCTTGAGCACTATGCATTTTGGCTGTGCACACTGCTGATGTTCAGGGTGAGAGCAGATTCACACACTGAATAATACACCAAGGTCAAGCACAAGGAGTTTTTATTGTATTTTATTAAATAAATAATAAAATTAAATGAATGAAAAAACCTCCTCGTGCTTGATCTTGGAGTCTTATTCGGCGTGTGAACCAGCTCTCACCCCAACCTGTTCTTTTTGGGTCCACGCACCTGCCTATTTCTCTAGACATCTAGAGCACAACAGTATCCTTACCTCCACACTACTGATGTTGAAAGGATGGGGTGGCTTTTTCAATTAAATACGTAAAACACATGAATGAAGTAGTTGTAGCCATTCAAGTTACATCATTCAAGTTACAGTATTGCAAGTAGCAGGCAATAACAGTGCAGAATTAGATAGAAGAGGATAGTAAAGATATATCATTGATCCCAACAAAATCAATTTGTCCTGAAGCAGACCCACATTGGACAGATCCAACATAATCCAGTATATCCTCATGTCTGCATGCGAGTGATTCTCTAATTCGCCTACACTTTTAAGTCCGTGGATTTTATTTGGCAATTCCACTAACTATTAACTGCATCCAATGATGTTTTGGAGATTAGAAAACATTTATCTTCCATATAATACAGAAAGTGTAGACATAGCATTATTTCCCTCAGCAAGAATGAATATTTAATACTGGTTTTGGGCGTTTTCACGCCGTCCTGTTTTCCAAATGTGAGATTCAGTCTTCATATTAGCATGTAAAGAAACTTGTTTTGCCCAAGACGATTGCAAATGTTGATTCACAGTAATCATCACAATATGACAAAACTGTCAGAAAGACCACTGTCCTTTCCATTATACATGAAATTTGCCATTTTGTGTGTGTCCACGAAAACTGTGTTAACCGTGTCACGGTCTGAAACCTCATCCATAAATCAGTAATGGTTTGGTCTTAGGCCATACGAATAACATCACGTGATGTCATAACCTCTTTGGTAGGATACGGGAAGACTTTTTGGTAAATTTTGAGCTCCATCCTTCCATAATTTAATCCATTCTTTTTCATGTTCTCATAGCGGGAAAATTGCCTGTCAACTGTGTTATCAACATATTCATAAGAATCTGAATTAGAAATCACATGTAGAAAAACACAGATAAAGCATACAGATACATAAATTGATTAAGGTGTTGTGGTGGAACTTCTGAGGTCCTCAGTTAGCACAGCACCATAAAAATGGCTGAAATGTCAACGGTGTTACCGTCAATGGTGTTACAATTAAGTATGACAGTCAGGGTTGCCAGATGAGGCTGATGATTTCCAGCCCAAAAAATGATCAAAATCCGCCCTAAAACCCGCCCAATTCTATTGATTTATATGGCAGTGGGAAGGTTTTTCTGATAGATGCCATTTTTACCCGCACACGGCCATCCTAAGCAGCCCAATTGGGCGGGAACCAGCCCAATCTGGCAACACTGATGACAGTTGAGGAGGAGTATGTTTTTGCCAATTTATATCCATATTGACAGACAAACAAACAAAATAATTTGTGTTCTAGGGAGATGGGTTTGTCTGCTCTGTTTTTTCTCCTAAAAAAGTGCCGACTTGTTCCCCTGCACTGTTGACCGTAACACAGTTGAGTAACACGGTTGACTGTTTTGAAAGTGTTTTTGCGCTATTGATCCCTTATGTTTTGGAAAAATCCTATGAACATACACTAGGGATTATCTCTGGAGAAGGAAGTCTTGTGTAAGGAGGGTGACTATATTCAAATCAGACGTTACAGGGATTTATGATGAAAAATGTGTCAGTCTGTATCACAGTGACTCATAAAATCCTACTTATGAAGCTCAACAATCACATTTTCTATATCAGTTGCACAGATTAATGACAACATTACTGCTAAGGGACATAAGCACTTTCAAACATATATTGTTTCAACTCTGTAGTATTTTTATATATGTTTGAAATGACATAGTATTTGTCCATAACACTGTTGACAAAATAATTAAGCAAATGTTCGCTTTCATTAGAGTATTTATCAAATGATTTAAGATTAAGCTTGGCAATTTGTTTGTTTGGAAACTTAAATATATACACTACTGTATGTAAACATCTAGGTCATTTAGTTGAAAAAAAATACTGATAATTGACATTTTGCTTTAGCCAAAAGCGTAGGGGAATCGTAGAATCAATCTCGCATTTGATTCACTGCGATTTAGATGCAAGGTGTTGATTACCGGCCCTGGAGCAATTTGGCACCTTGCTCATGGGCACTTAAGCCCCATGGGAGTCCAGGGGCCTCATTTATCATCAGTTCGTAGAATGTCTTCTAAATTGTGTCTTAGGAGTGAAATTTAGAATGTTCACAAGTACAGAAAAATCGGGATTTATCAAACGTGCATTGGCTGCTCCTACGCACACGTCTGCATGATAAATCCCACACCTTCCAAATCACTGTGCACAATATTATTTGCAATTTCGTGTTTCTTCCACTCGCACGCATGGTCTGAGGTGTGCGTAAATTTAGGCACATTTCTACGTTCAAGTACATGTTCATAAATCCCACACTTTGCTCAGGAATGATCGCACGCACGCTTTACGTAAGGGTTAACGTTCGGCGAGAAGGTCGCTACCCTGGAATAGCAGCACGACAGAGAGAATCTTTAGACCCCGACGCGGAGCGGAGGGGTCTTGTTCTCTCTGAAGTGCTGCTATTCCACAAAGCGACCGACTCGCCGAAAGTTAACCCGCTTATTATATGGATATACTTAAATGATTCACACATGGCGGGGACATTTCTTTAGGCCTATTTAATGTTAAGATTGTTGCTGCGCAAAACAAAACAGTGCCGCTGTGAAACACCGCTAGGCAACAGCTAGGTAGCCAGGACAACAGGTGTTGTCTATCACAGCAGCTGATTAGAGTCTTGTTGAAAAGACTTCGCTTTAGCAGTAAAAAGTCTTGTTGCCATTGACAGCGGTCTGTTATAGACCAACCCGTCCGTTATCGAAAAATAACAGACGTGCGAACGTTGGGGAGCCCCGTTGAAATGAATGGAGCATTCGACCGATGACATCACACCATATAATAAGCACAGATATGTGCCTAAGAACGCTTGATAAATGAGGCCCTAGGAGTTCACCCAAATGTTTCCTACTGGAACAGGATTCAAGCCAACAACCTTCTGATGCAAAGACCAAAATCCCCCTCCATTACTTTACAAGCAATGAGTTAGGATCTGAAATTAATATCGACAGCACTATTATTGCCAGTGAAATCACCAATTTCAGATTTTGTCTTAATCTGAGGTGGTATTATACGCTCTTCTGGATGATTGCTCATCACACATTCTGTTTAGCGCATCTAATGGATTGTGCTGTAAACTGTAGGCTATGTTTGAAGGTCTAGGCATTATGTAAAAAGGGTCATTTACACACACACACACACACACACACACACACACACACATATATATATATATATATATATATATATACATAGTACATGTAAAAGTAGTCATTTTTCCAGTTGCAGTTTTCATCAGTGGTGTACAGGTACGTCAGCAAACATAAAATCTACTCAGAGTATGTTTGAGTGTCTAGGCATTGTAACCCAAGGGCCATGTACACACAAAGTCTCAACAATTGGCAGATTTCATCTGTCTGTGCTGTTTGTCCACACACATGAAATCTATTGGCAGCTGTGTTCACTAGATGGAGATCTGGTGGAAATGGCATTTTCTTTCTGCCTGTTCAGTGTGTCAGGTCACAGTCATTTGGAGAAGGGTTTCCTGGGGAGCTCCACATTTCATGAACTCACTGTGTACCTACTGAATGAGCTGCCTGCCTGCTGCAAGCAAAGGGAAAGGCGTGCTATTGAAATGTATCGGTCAAAGCAGAGCTAGGGGGAAGCTTGCAGCTGCCTCGCGATGGTCAAGCAGAGCAGAGCCAAGTAGAGCAGGGCTGAATGTGGTGGCAGATAGCGGAGTTTGGCAGTTGCCCCTTGTGAATTTTATGAATGCTAGCATCACACACACACACACACACACACACACACACACACACACACACACACACACACACACACACACACACACACACACACACACACACACACACACACACACACACACACACACACACACACACACAGTCAGTGACACAACAAGAAAAACAAGGGAAAAGTCCAATTACTAATGCCTAATCTGGTTAGAACTGATGAAATATTGCACTCAACAGATTTAGGCCCACAGCCAAATATCATATCATATGGAGCATTAACAGAAAAGTATTTGTGTGGGAGGAATAAAATCAGTACAACTACCTGAAACTCAACCAACATTCAGATTATTTTATTCTGTTCACTGTTATTTAACCAACATTTACCATCATGTGCATGCATATTTTCAGGTGCACAGCGATACAGATCTGGGGCCTCATTTATCAAGCGTTCTTAGGCACAGATCTGTGCGTAAAGCGTGCTTGCGATCATTCCTGAGCAAAGAGTGGGATTTATGAACATGTACGTGAACGTAGAAATGTGCCTAAATCTACGCACACCTCAGACCATGCGTGCGAGTGGAAGAAACATGAAATTGCAAATAATATTGACCGTGCAAGGTACAGTTTGCTTTGAATAACGATGGAGTATGACAGTGTGCTATTTTAGAGTGTTTTCGTCCATGTGTGTCTCCTTCTTTTAATTATTTTGAAACGCTGTTCTCCTCCTGTCGAAAGCACCTCCACTTCTGCCGCGGAAATGTTTCTATCTCCGCACTTCCCGCCAGTGCTTTGACTGGCGCGTGTGTCCGCGTGTGTTCATGTGTGTCCAAACAGGGTGGCGCCTTCGAATTAACATGGCATTTGAATATATTTTAATGCCATATATGGCTACTTGGAGGCGTTTCGGGATGCAAATTACCCCAAATGCGCGCGTGCACAGTGATTTGGAAGGTGCGGGATTTATCATGGAGAGGTGTGCGTAGGAGCAGCCAACGCACGTTTGATAAATCCCGATTTTTCTGTACTTGCGTACATTCTAAATTTCACTCGTAAGACACAATTTAGAAAACATTCTACGAACTGATGATAAATGAGGCCCCTGGATTGCTAATATTATTATGAAACCTAGACAGTAATAGCACAATTGGCCCAAGTTTGCTTAAAGGAAACAGACATGGTCTTTTATTCATTATTGTCTTTTATTGTGCAATACAGAGTTTCTGCAGAGGGTTCATTGTGTGAGCCATATCTGATGGAAGGGCCTCTCGCGTTTCCCAGATATGACTATTACTCAGGACCCCTCTGCCATGGAAAGCGTGCAAGCTGGCATTTGATGCATTGTACAGTAAAGTGTTATTCACTGTTCATTGCAGCTCTCTGAATGCTCCCTATTGAATTATTAAAGGTCATGTAAAAATGTTTTCCAATGTCGTGCAACAACAGCAGTTGGAGTTTTAATGGCGCTGTAGAGTTCAGGGAGGCCACCTATTGCTCAGCATAACAATCCGCATGGTGTTTGATTTTCAGATAAATCTTAGTGCACACGAGAGTCTTTATCACCCCAGTTATGTGGGGGCCTGCGAGGGAAGGCAGTGTGGACTTAGCCTGCTCTCTGGATCTTGAAAGTTAACCAGTCAATGTTTCCACCTGATCTCAGCGTGGGTCGGGGTATTGAATAGGGATGAGGCACGCTAGTGCACACGCGATGGGACTGATTATCTATGAGGACAGTGGCAGGAGGATGGGGCAGTAAAGGACCTCATTTAACACCAAGTGCTGATGCTCTAATAGATTGCCAGGACTCAGTGAAGTTGGCAATGTTATTTTGTTTTGGTTGGTTGGCTTGGGGGGAAGGAACGAGCCTTTTCACTCTTATTTTCACTCTCTACTCTCCGCTCTTTGCACCGGCTTTTAACCATCAGACTTTTACTGAACAACTCTTGTGCACATAAAAAGGACAGCGAAGAAAAGACAATAGCCAAAAGGCAATGTTTCATATCTGTTTGCTTTATTATAGTTTCTTCCTCTTTCTCTCCTGGTAACCATTAAAATTGACAGGATCTCTGCACAGAGCACTCAATCAAATTTCCTTGCTCAAAGACCGCAACAAGCAGACCAGAAATAGACTTTGCCATCACAACGTGTGATTTGTTTTGAATGTTAAAGCTGAGCTGATAACCAACACATGTGGGTGTCAACAGCATGCATTGACAGTTGTATATTTATTTACTGCTTAGCATTAAGCCCTGGTCAGATGAGTTTGACAGTTAAACAGGCAAACATTAAAAATATGCCATTTGCCAAAGTATCGTCTTCACTCTACCTCAGAAAAGGTGTGTGTGTGTGTGAGTGAGTGTGTGTGTGTGTGTGTGTGTGTGTGTGTGTGTGTATGTGTGTGCGTGTTTTGTGTGTGTGTGTGTGCGTGTGCGTGTGCGTGTGTGTGTGTGTTGGCAGGTGATTTAAGTTACATATCTCTATATCTGACTTCCCCTCTCAACTCCCATTACCCAGCACAGATAAGCAGATGAGTTCAAATGACAAGCCCTCCCACTCTCCCTGGCCTTTCTCAAAAGGAGAGATTGAGGCGTGCATTCGTTTTAGTCAGATTTCGTGACCAGCTATCTTGGTGAGGGATGGGGAGCCTGTCTGGGGCAATGTGAATAGGTTTCGAGAGACTGGCACATTCTTTGAACGGATCTTTTTCTCCGCGGCTCAGGACTACTGCCAAGAAAAAAAAAATTTAATCCTTAAGGGAGTTAAAGGAACAGAGCTATGAAGGCATGGATGGATATGAATGATTTTCTAATGAACGCAGCGCTGGGAAGTGACTATAATCCGCACTTGACTAAAGGTATCAGAGTATTGTGTCATTAAGACCAAAGCACCTGTCCATCACTTGGGATTTCAATTGGGGTTGACTCTATTAAAGCCCACATTGACACATGCCAAATCAGAACTGATTTCTATTTCAATGGCTCTTAGATGACATAGAATGGGGCCTTATATTAGCCTCTTAAATTGACATATGAAGGGGCCCTCCTGCCACAGTCCTCTTCCATCCTCCATAGCAGATACTGTACTCTATCACTAGTCAGTTAAAACCCAATTGTGTTTAAATGCTACATTTTCACCCCTGATGGATTATGGCACTCTCTATTCATATTCCTCCAGAGGAATTTTTTATTTTAAAAGATCTTCTTGTCACCTCTTCCTCTCTTTATCCCTGAAGAGTGACAAAGCAAATCACGGACAAGTGAAGGAATTATAGCCTACCTGCAGCTAGAACAAAGACCGCTTGACACCTTTTCTGAAGACAGATGGATGGGTGTAATGGCTTGTTTGCTCGTCTGAAGGCAAGGCAGGGGAGTGCTATGACTAACTGAGTGGCCTTGTCCAACTGAGTCCTTGGTTATCAGCGTTGGGTGAGAGACACCCGGTTGATGGGTTTCCATTTGTTCCTCTGGGACTCTATTGTGTGTAGAGAACCATCCCTGCTGTGGTGGCACAGTGTGTTAATATGCATTTACCGTACATAGACTGTATGAAGTCTATAGTACAATATACTGACTGTATTGCCCATGGGGACCCAGGTTCGAATCCAGCCTGGGTAATTTCCCAACCCTACCCCATCTCTCTCCCCACTATTTTCCTGTCTCTGTTTAATGTTCTATCAAAATAGTGCACAAAAAACACAAGAGAAAAAAATGTACCAGTACTTTAAAAATAAATAAAAGTCACCCCATACTCCAGTGTAGAAGTACACCCACCCAGCCTTCAGCATGAGAAGAGTATGGCGTGGTCCATTAATATGTAGGCCCTAATTAAGTGCTTGTCTACGCACAGGCCTGTTGAGATGGCACATTTAAGCCAGACGACACTGCTTGAGTAAGCATTTCCTTCAGTTCCTTTAGTTACCATACATCTGGCTGTAGCTAAAGTACTAGGGGCTGCCAAACACTTTCTCTTGTGTCTATCTGTCCTAAACATTGCTCTGAGGCTAGACTGTGAAACTATAAAGTTGTTTTTTTATTCTCCTGATTGAATATTGTTTTGCTTTGCAATGGAAGAAATCATAGACATTGAAGCAATCCACGCCTGAATGCATCCACCCCTTGTCTTTTGCATAGGATGAGAAAGACTCTTTTATACCCTTAGATGAAGTTCATGCCAGAGAAGTTCAGGAAGTTTCGAATAATATCTATTGCCAAGATCCTCCTCCATGGGCCTCTGAGGAGTGCTGCTTTCTGCGCATCGTACTGTATGTCTGCTGCTCAGAGATAACTGCAGAGACACAGGAAGTTTTACATAAGTAGGCTACCAATAGGCATTCTCTATAGTCAATGGGTAATTGATGTTCATAGCAAGTTAGCAGTTTAGTACCATATCCTGTAAGGTGTAATGCCTTGACACTGTTCCTTGCACCTCCTTGCACCAGACTTTTCACAGGAATGTTAATGCCTTGAATGGCTCGTCCCATTTTATGTCGTTTGAAATTGGCGCTTTTGCCGAAATATTGCAGTCACTTTCTAGTTTAAAATATTAATATGAACTTCTGAAAACCTTATTTATCACTTGCTTTAAGTCAGCATTTAGCCATGGATTCAGATAATGTGTGTGTATGTGTGTGTGTGTGTGTGTGTTACCTTGAGATGAAAGGCTCTTGTCAGGTCTGTGCAGGCGCTGTCATGTTTTTTTTCCTGTCTGCACACAGTTTGTTCTTTTCAAGCGACTGCAGTTATTTTCAAGAACTGTGCGTGTGACATTTTAGAACTGGCAGAGGCAAGAGAGAGAGAGACAGAGACAGAGACAGAGAGGAGTGGGTCGGCAGTGCTGTGTGAACATGACCTTAATCAAGTCATTCATCAGGATGACGCAATCAGGTTAATTACATGTGTGTATTTTGGCCGGTTTAATATAGAGCAGTAGAGGCTGGGTGCCTTGTTTGTTATCCTCAAGCAGTGTTTCCAGATTGGGTGGTTTCCCGCTGTGGGTAAAACATTTATTGACCTCCGCCGTTCATTGTAAACTTGACCTAAGTCTTGGCGATTCGATTAGGTATTGATTTCTTAGGCCGACAATTCAATTATTTTCGATTCTTAAGAATGCTCCCCAATTCAATTTGATTCGATTCAAATCAGTGTTAAAGTTTTTCACATTATAGGCAAGGCTTATGAGTAAAATTTTAAATAAATGAACAAAAGCAGAAATATCTGCATGCATTTTCTTTAAGGAACACCGGTATTAGTCAGTATTATTATTACTGCGTGAGCAAAATAAAATGTCTTACAAAATTAGTGCAATAATAACAAAAAAATGATGAATTCGTTATCAGTTATCGAATCGATAACCGAATCACCGTCTGTATCGGTTATTATTTACACCTTTAGCGCTGAGCTGGAGCTGAGTAGACTTGATGTGAGGCCATGTTTTCATATATTTCCCTGCTACTGCTACTTGATGTGAGGCCATGTTTTCATATATTTCCCTGCTACTGCTACTTGATGTGAGGCCATGTTTTCATATATTTCCTAGCTACCGCTGTTTAGTGGCGTGTTAGAGTGGGTTGCATTGTGCTCCTGAAGAAGACAGAATAACACATTCCTCTTATCATTTGCTTTGAGAGCGTTGTAAGTGGAACGGTGGTATATTATTATGTCTGACATTTCTCCACTTCTGTTGCAGAAACTATAGTTGTATGTGTGTGTGTGTGTGTGTGTGTGTGTGTGTGTGTGTGTGTGTGTGTGTGTGTGTGTGTGTGCGTCTGTGTGTGTGTGTGTGTGTGTGTGTGTGTGTGTGTGTGTGTGTGTGTGTGTGTGTGTGTGTGTGTGTGTGTGTGTGTGTCTGTGTGTCTGTGTGTGTGTGTGTGTCTGTGTCTGTGTCTGTGTGTTAGTGTGTGTGTGTTTTTCTGCCCTGGATGCTGGGACCAGACTGCAGGGGTGAATGCAGGGTGTGATTTATTGTAATTAGGTTCTCGCAGGAGGAATTTACAGTGTAGCACGTGGCATTGACCAGGTCATCGATGTTAATGACCTTTGAGAAAATTGGTTGTTAAATTTTTACTGTGGACTCGAGTCGGCTGATGGTCTGTGAGGCTGCATTAAAACATCGGCTCAGAGGGCCAGCGTCAGGTGACCTGTCGTCCTTCCTGTGTCACGTGCCATTATTTTTTGTCCACCTCTTAAAAAACCCGCCGACAACCCAGGCCACCAAAGGGTTACCCTTTTATGATGTATTAAGTGAGATGTATGACATTTAAAAACTGCTTTCAGGAGTTTGTAATGGTTGGATGTTTTTTTCTTTCCCTTTCTTTTAGCCTGGGAAATTGCTTGTCGAGGTTATTGCTCTTGCCTGTGCTATTACGAAAAGGTGTAGGACGCCATTTGGTCAAGTCATTGTTTTTATCTGTTTGTCCAATTACTTGTGGATATATGATATAGTCTACAATAAGGTTGTACCCTTCAGTCGGAGTGTGATGATGAGAATAGAGGGCTCTTTCTACTGCAGCGATTCTCAAACTTTTTGCAGGGGCTCACTGGTGGGCCGCGAGGGTATTCCAAGTGGGTCCTGAATTCATTTCCTTAAAATCAAAATAACATATGCATGTGTGTTGTTGTTTATATCTATTTGGTAATGTTTTCCTTTACGATACAGTAATCACTGTGTACTTTCTGCGTAACAAAAGGGTAACAGAGATAAGTTGGATGTAATCTAACGGGTAAAAAGGGGGTAATTACAAAGTACATACCATTTAATGCACATATCTCAAGAATTACTATGGAACTATGACATATTTTCTAACCATCTAACTTCCCTGTTGTTACCCAATTAATGGTATTTACTTTGTAATTACCATTTTTACCCGTTATATAGCATGTAACTTCTCACTGTTACCCTTTTGTTACCAGTGTTGGGAGTAACGAGTTACAAAAGTAACTAATTACTGTAATGCATTACATTTTTGAGTAACTCAGTAATGTAACTGATTACAGGGGAAAAAATCGGTAATATGTCCTCGTTACAATGCAAGTAACTTGCACATTACAACGCATTTTTTCACCTACATTTTGTGTGGGTATTTTGTTTTCTTTATACAATGTTCGCGGATCACCGCGAGATCAGCTATTGCATCTGATAGTAGCTACGTCCGCGCAGAGATTTTGAAGTTCCACGCAGAACATTAGTCACTTTTCGACTAGCCCTGTTAGAACGGGGCTGCGCACTGCTGGGGCGTGGTTTCGTTTTCTTTTTGCATTTACTCCACCCATACACACCCATCATCAGCTCAAACAGGGGCGATTATAGAATCGCGAAAGACGTGGTTCGAGGCGTGCGGAGCTGAGTTCCACTAGGCTACATGTTGCCTGTGTTAGGATTTACCGGCGTGCAAACACCTATCTCCACCCACGCACTTTAAAAATCAACATCGCTTTTCTGTCTGCAGTTTTTACAGTAGACAGAGAAAATTTGCTCAAGCAATTATCATGTTCTTTAACTCCTGTCCTTGGCCAAGGAGTTATATTATTAGCCTATTAGGCTATTATTTTTAAATCACGCTATTTCCAAAGCTCCACGCCTCCTCCTTGTGAGAAGTCGTTTTTTTTACCACCATAATAGGGCACACTAAAGTAGCCCTTTTCATTGCACATATCTTCATATACGAACCTGCAGAGGGATGGCGAATTTGCTGTTATCAAATTAAATGTAAAAATGAAAATTTCGAATGAAAAAGACAACCGTGGTTTATTCGAGGGAACAAAGAACAAAGAACACAGCCATGACAAAAAAAAGATTTCCTCTCTATCCAGCTGGAGAACAACGCCATTGTTTACTTGAAGTGGCAACCGCT
The DNA here is from genome assembly GCF_034702125.1 of Engraulis encrasicolus. Lineage (NCBI taxonomy): Eukaryota > Metazoa > Chordata > Actinopteri > Clupeiformes > Engraulidae > Engraulis > Engraulis encrasicolus. The sequence continues at coordinate 32,864,747 of NC_085873.1, read as the reverse complement.
TAAAGTTAAATAACTTTGGATTTAAAGAACATAAACACGTGCCGTAAAAACCTGTAAAAAGCTAAGAATCTCAGCTTTTGTACAAGCCCTAACACATGTCTGTAGGTCTAGGTTAAGGAGATCGCTGTCTGTTGGAAAACAAAATGACGAGGTAAAAAAAAAGGTTGGAAAGCGCTATTGTTTCACTTGAAACAGCGGCCGCTTAAAGTTATATAACTTTGGATTGAAAGAACATAAAAACGTTCCGTAAAAACCTGTGAAAAGCTAAGATTCGCAGCTTTCGAACAAGCCCAAACACATGTCTATGGGTCTAAGAGAAGGAGATCGCTGGTTATATTTAGTCCTACATAGGTCATATTGTTTAGATTAGGGCTTAGATTCACCATGGTGAATCACGGTGTTGTCGCGGCTAGTTGCAGCAGCTGATCATACGGCCCAGTTCTAGTCATGTTGTATGGAAATGCGTGCGAGACAGCACCATCAACCCCCCGTCAAGTTTCATGAATATTTATAAAGCCCGCACCGGAACGCGGAACCCAATGGAAAAGAGACTATAGCTTCTTCTTTCACGCTTCGTCTCTCGAAATGGCAGGCTGACAAAGGATGGCCGATCCAGAAGATCCAGCTTGCTCGTTTTCAAGATGGGTATATGCCCACTACTTTGACTTCATTGAAAATAAGGACGCCAAGAACATTTCAGTTAAATGCACACTGTAGGCTACTTGAAACCCAAACCGCGTTCCACGTCGAAAAACAATAGCCTACAAACAATTTGACGATTTGAAGAGGTGCCATGATAGCACCACCAAATTAGTCAGGAAAGGAGGGGATGCATTAGCCTGGCTCTCGCGAGACCCCGAGTGCTTCGTGCATCTTCGTTACACTTCGTGAGCTCGGATGCATCCCATTCTCACGAGACAGGGACACGGCAGGGTATCCGACGGGGGGGATGAGAATAATAGTTCTAGAGTTGTGAGTGAGTGACAAACTGATCTCCACATAAAGTCACATGATTCAGGCGAGCCACGAGCTTGCAAACTGACTGGCTGGTATCCTCGCAATCATTTTTTTCGCCTATAATTTCGTTCATTGATAAGACATTTCCCCCGGTGTGCTGTAGGCTATATAATTAATATTCAAAATGGGCCTACTGTAGCAATGCATGCATCTGCTCTTTTATCAATAGTCCTAATAATTTTCAAACTCGTAGTGCAGTGAGGTGGCTTTATGTTTCAGCCAAGTGCAACGGAGCCTGTGCTGCATGCGTCCGTAATAGATTTTTTTTTTTAAACGGCACTGGTGTGCATGGTAAGGTGTGGTAAGAAGAGAAAGGATTAATCATTGTATTGGTGAATCAATATTGTATGTGGGTAAGATGCAATTCCTGAAAATTTTGGTTTTCAGTCTGCAGGCTTCCAAAACGACTTGTGGATGGCAGGTGAAAGTCATGCCACCTCATAGATTTGCACTGTAGATTGCCAAATCCTTATTTCCAGTCATTTTGGCTAAAGTAACTAAAAGTAATGCAAAAGTAGTGTAATGCCTTACTTTTCAAAAAAGTAATGTTGTAATGTAAGGCATTACCTTTAAATGACAGTAACATGTAATAAGTAGTGCATTACAGTTTTTGAGTAACTTTCCCAACAGTGTTTGTTACACAGAAAGTACACACTAATTACGCATGGTATCTGACTAAATCGTTACCATTTATTTGTGTTTTATTGTTTATTGGGTCAGAGATGCGCCCTAAGCATTTGCGAAAATTTCACGTGGGCCCCAAGTTGACATGATTTGGAACCCCTGTTCTACTGTATATATCTTCTGCAACAGAGCAACTCTTACCACTGTATTGAGTCAGTGAGCCATGTAGCCCAGGACACGTTGGAACTGGAGACTAATTAAAAGAATTACATTGCAGGTGAATTTAAAAAGGAAATTTAACTCAGCTTACCAGCATATTCCAAGGCTGCGCTTTCAAATAAGTTTAAACAACGTCATTATGTTTTCACCACAATAAAATACTAAAAAGTATCTGAGTGCTCCAGTCATCCCTGGCCTAGTCTTTCCGAAGTGGACCAGTTTACTCTACAAAGTTTAAACAACGGTTATGCTCATCATCATCATCATCATCATCCAGGGTTCATACACTTTTTCACCAGTTTTTTTCCATAACTTTTCCATGACTTTTCCAAGACCTTTTACTGAATTTCCAGGACCAAAAAAATGACCAATTGCGGGTACGCGGGGGTGGGAGCATAGCCTATTAATTATAGTATATATTACATAGCCTATATGAATGTGTAAATATATAGGCCTACTTTAGGCTATGTTTCACTACAGGCTATATGGATACTATATGTTGTATTATATAAATTATATTATTCACTATTGTGAAAGTGAAAACCCAACTGGGAAACTCCAACTCCCATTGTCCTTGTGACACAGCACTCCACAGCACACTGCACACAACGAAATTGCATTTATGCCTCACCCGTACAAGGGGTCAGCCCCCAATGGCTTATTGTAGGCCTATTAATTGTATCAATACAACAGTGAATTATGTAATTAATATAATACAACATACAGTATGATAGTAATTATTCACTTGTCTGGTGTAGGCCTTGAGTCAGAAATGAAAATGAATAAGCCTATAGGTAAATAGGTCAAATCATCATGAAGACAAATTTGTATGTGGGCCCCTATATCAACATGCCCTCTATGGAGGTAGATGCTCATCCTGTCAAAGTAATTTAGAAAACATTGAGTCTACACCTGCCTAAGCACAACAGTCCAAAGCTCCTTTAAGACTGCTCATGTTCTGTCATTTGTTGTGGTCGCTGATGGAGCCAAACAAAGTGGAAAAAAGAGTGCACTGCTCGTGGCAGTGTGACACCCACCACTCAGTCAATGAGATGAGGCTCATTTTGTGTTGCAACGATCTGACTGATTTGAAACAGAGCCACAGATAACTTTCCATCCTCTTTTGTCGCGCTGCGCTTATATTTCAAAACTGTCGCGTCATGCCGACATTGGCAATTGTTTGGCTCGCGGTCAGCTGCGCATACTGTACGGATTTCATTTAATTGTTCACAACGGACAGATTCACTCGCAGCAGGTGCACCGCTTCTGATATCATTATGTCGGGACTTATCGAAAGCATAAAAGGTTCACTTGGAGCTCTATCTGGCAAATTAGCGCACTAAATGGGTATTATGGTTATGTTTCTTTTGGCATTAGCTACGTTTTTGTGGAACCGCTAAATATTTGACAACGCTTTGCTAACCTGTTAGTAGCTGAGGAGGAACTGATGTATCTTGCCCTTCAGGTGGCTAACAAGTGCCGCTTCGCATACCGGACACATTAAAACTTTCTTCTTTTCCTAGTCCGCCATCGTTGATAATGTTTTTTAGAAAGCCACGCGTTGTTGAAGTTACACTCCCCGGAATGCTGTAACATCGTTATTAGACATAATAATGCCTCCTAGAATATCTGTTAGAAGAACTATGATCACGTCTCACCACGCTTCGCACACTACATCTAGCTTGCGCGTTACGAGGCTTAGGGTTGCCAGATGTGACCGACTTCTAGCACCAAAAACGTTTGAAAACCGCCTGGAGCCAGTACAACCTGCCTTATTTGAAAACACGTGGTTAAGCATAAGCAGACGCTAGACAACATTTCCACGACAACTCGTGGACAAAACATTTTATTACGCCGCAGCATCAAGATCATATTATGATTGATGAAACACTAGATAGATTTCCATGACTTTTCCAAAACTTTTGATCAAAAAATCGTTTTCCATAACTTTTCCAGGCCCGAAAATTTGAATTTTAAAATTCCAAAACTTTTCCAGGTTTTTCATGACCGTACGAACCCTGATCATCATCATCATCATCATCATCATCATCATCTTAATCTCTTCAGCTCATCTATCTATCTATCTATCTATCTATCTATCTATCTATCTATCTATCTATCTATCTATCTATCTATCTATCTATCTATCTATCTATCTATCTATCTATCTATCTAATTTGTTACAGTACATTATACAGTCATGCCATGAAGCTTATCGTTTAGTGATTAAGCTTTTGAGATGTAGTGTCAAAACAAGAGGTTGGAGCTAAAAAGTTTAAACATAATCTTTATCAAAGAATGAATGGATAATCTTCACGTTTTTTTACTGATTTTTTCACTGTAATGTCCTGAGATTATTGTCTATACTTAATCTTCTAAGACATTTTCCCCCAAATTCACGAGGTGAATCTTGAAAGAAACTGAATAAATAATCCCCATTAAACAGAGAATGAGAAGAGTAATCTTTATAATCTCAAGAAGCAGACGGTTAAGATTTGGAGAAGGCAGGCCTTATGGATTACAGTAAGAGAGCTCAATGAATTTTGTCATACTTGCATTATTTATCTTAAAATCAAGCAGGTTTTTCGCCTGGTGAAAGAGGACAATGTAACAAACACTGGAAACATCCGAGTGATCGGTTGTGTTTTGTTGTGCTGTGTTGTGTTGTGTTGCCATGTAGGTGCTGTGCCAGGCCAGTGTGAGGGATGACATATGAAGAACTCTTTTCCAAAACGCTATATCCACCATTTTTGACTTTTTGCATTTTAATATTGGAATTGACTGTTAAGAAGTCCTATCATCTATGTGTGAATTCTTGCCATTCGAATGTTTTGAGAACATACATTTTTAACCTCTATAAAATGCATTTTGCAATGCAATTCAATGGAATGCCCAATACAAAAAAGTCAATTTCCCAACATTCTATAAAATGGATATATCTCATTTTGGAAAAGAGCTCTTCATATGTACTGTAGTTTAAAGGCGCTGGAAACATTCAAATAATCGGTCGTGTGTGAAAGTGAAAGCCCACCTGGGACACTCCAACTCCCATTGTCATTATGACACAGCACACAATACACACTGCACACAATGAAAATGCATTTATGCCTCACCCGTGCAAGGGGGCAGCCCTCAAATGCGCCCCACGGGAGCAGTGCAACAGGACGGTACCATGCTCAGGGTACCTCAGTCATGGAGGAGGATGGGGGAGAGCACTGATTAATTACTCCTCCCACCAACCTGGCGGGTCAGGATTAGGGATGCAAATTATCGATTAATTCATTAATCATTAGTTGATAGTGTTATCGATCGACTTTCGATTAATTGATAAGTGGCGTTTTTTTACCTGTATTTCATAGGGCCTTTTAAAATATCAGCTAAATAGTAAAACACTGAGTTCAAAAAGTATAGGCCTATATTGTTATATTAAATTGTATTATGAGAATTAGGCCTACATTATGATCATTAAGCCCATATTGTATTTTATTGTATTATGTTATATTATATTATGTATTCCTCAAGTAATTAGGCATTAGGAAAAGAAAGCAGACATGTTTTCTATGGCATCTCCACACCACCTTTGGGGGGGCGTTGCTTGGTTTCACCCAGGAGTGAACTAGCCACGCCCCCTCTATGTCGCCTTGCAGTTGCCTGAGACAGAGATTTTTTTTAGGAAGGGGAGATAGGTCAGAATCGTTAGGTGTCCATAGAAATCAACGGTGAAGATTTGTAAATATTGTGCAAATATGGCGTCTACCCGCACATCTCCCGCCTTTCTGGTAACAAGAGCCAATGTGCCTGCTGAGCTGCGTTGCCAGTGATCCAATCATCTGGCTGCATCGGCGCACGCGAAATTATGCGCATGCTCAGTTGTGAAAAGCCGTTGCTCTCGTACCGTTATGGAACTACTGCGCCTGCACTCTGTCAAAAAAAACGTGATAAAAGTGGCTTAAAAAGCTTTATTTTGACTCGTATGACACAACCAAGTAGTCTAGATTGATCAGTTTTTCACAGTCATTTCAACCATATGGTTTTCACAACCGCTGGGTTCCCCTCCGTCCTATACTCAGTTTCCCCATTCATTTTTCCCATTTACTCTCAGATCTGGTCTACTTAATCGCGAAATAGCACTCCGAAGGCGTCACCAAGATGGCCGCCATATGTCCCGTCTCAATCTAAACTGTCTCTGCGTGAGATATGATGACAGACAACGTTGAGTGAAACGTGATCAGACTCAGAACTTGTCTGCATATAGGTGTGTCAGCCAGCATGATCAACCACAAGCATTTTAATTTTATACGCTTCAAAATAAAGAAATGCTATCTTTTGGGTGGTGTTTTGTTGTCCATAATGCATAGTAATGTCAACAAAGTTCGTTTCTGACCAAAAAAAAGCTATTTCCTTTGTCTGTAAGGAGAGCTAATAAGCTAACAGGCTCCATTGAGAATGAATGGAGCTATGACAACAACACTTACAGCTAACATGGATTCACCTGAAATTGAACAGATGGTGCTCCTCTTCGTGCATGGTCATATACTACCATGCCCAGTTCAGCTAATACTAGTCTTGATATCTGACAGGGTGTTAGTAGTATTTGAAATGACTACGTTTGTGATTTCGCTAGTTAGCATGCTAAGCTAACATAGCAAGCTTAACCCTACAGTGAAATGCTGCTTGCAGTGACATTTGCCTATCTTGAAAGATCGTTTTTCTCATAATTCAAACTGTAACAACTTACACAATTGGGCTTGGCATAATCACAGATTCAAGTACACATCTCCAAACGACCCACAAGAACCCTAGAAGTTGCAATGACGATTTAATAGATAAAATCTGTGCACCATGGATTTGAGTAGGACTAGAACTAGAACTACTCAACAGTCTCTAGCGCCCTCTAGCGATTAATCGCGATTAATACATTTTGATCGAGCAACCTCTTGCTCGACAACTAATCTAAAGTCGATTAATCATTTGCATCCCTAGTCGGGATTCAGTCGAACCTGCAACCTAAGGGCTACAAGGCTTTTGTAGTAGATGAAGTCGTTGGGTGCATTCCAATACACAACCTTGCTTCCTCCATTTATGCTTGTGGCCTCACGTTTTGCTGATGCCCGCCTCCAAGGAGAAAACAATTAGTTTCCCCACTGTCAGGCTAGCCAAAACAATTGTTGGGGGACTATTCTTCATTTACCCTCCGGTATGCAAATGAGAACATTACTTTACAATTGAGCTGTTGCAAGATATTGAAATATACAGTAATGCTGTTGTCAGTGACTTATGACTTCCTGGTACAAGGCTATAAGCACAAGTGGAGGACGCAAGGACGTATATTGGAGCGCATACTGAGTGTGACGTCCTTCCCAGTAATTGCCTTTAGATGCCTCTCATAGTGTGGAGATGCAAATGCACGCACGCACACACACACACACACACACACACACACACACACACACACACACACGCACAGGCGAGCGCACACATACATACACAGAGACACACACACGTGCGTGCAGGCGAACGCACACATACACACACAGTCTCATTTACAATGCATGTGAAAGGGATTACGAATTATTTACCAGGGCTTGAAAACGAAATTATTTTTCAAACGTTCCGTTCCGAACGGTTCAGGCAAGTTTCAGTTTAACGTTTTCGTTCCTGCAATCGTTCCCCCACAAAAATATCGTTCCTGAACCGGTTCGGAACGAAAAATAACGTTCGTTCTTAACGTTCCTGCAGTGTTTAACGGCCATATTAAGTCTATTTTCGTGGACTTTATCTTAGAATAGACGTACTCATTATTTCCCCTTGATTTACACAGCTATTCTCAAAAATAATAACACACCCAAAAACACTCAGATGGGCTATCCATCCTGGCAGATTTAACCGGATGCCTATAATTCTTATCAAAAGTAGCCTATGCCAGCCCAGTAGCGGTGGGTGGATGTTAGGGAGGCACAATACAGAATAGCCAGAGAGAGTTTAAAAAAATAGCCAGAGAGAGTTCCTAAAAAAATCTCTGGAATAGCGCAGGTAAACGTCAGCATAATAAGAGGTGTCGATAGGTATGGATTTCAGTTCTTGTAGCTCTATTTAATAGGCCATGATGAGGTTTGCAGCAAGTGAAACGTGTAAGTAAAAGGGACACAGTTTGCTCCACAAAATCCCAAACTGTTTTGAGATGTGCACGATGCAAGGGGTCACTAGTTCTAGAGAAGGGACAGGTTGCATAGTCTGAAACCTCGGATATGCTCTCAGATATCGGCTACCAACCATTCCAGTGCAAGTCCATCACCACAAAACCGGAGACCTTTTGTAGCCTAACAGACAAGCGTCACAAAATAGTAAGAGTTTCCACGTAGTCCATCCCATCAGCCCAGCCCTCTGCACGAAAGAAGAGAATAACAACAACAAATGCGCTGTCTTTCTCTATCCCTGCTTGTTGTCACACGCGACCTACTGTTATTCGTGATGACAGCCAGGAAATATTGCTGAGGAAACCATCGAAACATTGAGCGGGCCAGCTAACGTCAGCTAGCGTCTGTCCATCTGCCACGAATGACTTTATCCCGCATTGACCACAACAACAGATAAATAAGACGTCCTTGATTACAGCACATAAAACACCAGCTCTCACCTCTCTTCTCTACAACCGACAGTGGGATACGCTGCGCACAACAAAAGCACTTCAGTAACTTTACGACAACATAATTTGCCATAACCGCATTGAACATCGAGGCACTCGGCGGTGCCATTACAAGTAGTAAGCTAAACATGACTTACCCACCAGTTGCCTCTCGAGAGCACTCTGCGAATTAGGTTCATCAAATCGCCTATCCAATTCCTTTGCAAATCATAGACTGTATGGTCCAAATACTCTGTCCCTGTAGGAATCCCAACACCGATCTCAAGACATGTTCTCTTTTGCTCTCCATGGTGTCAATATAAAACTGTAGCTGTCCGTGAATGAGACTGAAGAACAGCGCGGGTAAAGTGTCATTTCTCTTACAAAAACTTATTTGATATTGGTGGTCAAAAACTTTAGGGCAGGTTTATTAGAGTCAACTTCCAATCACTACGAGAAAGCCAGGAGAACAGAGACAGTTTAGTTCTAGTTTCCTATCAAAATCTCTGAGGCATATCCTAAATTTACCCAGGAAGTTTCTCCATACTGCACAGTCGCACTCTGATTGGCCAATGCTCCTCAATATTTTATCAATCGGCAGCAAGAGCTCAGGTGAAGCAAAATGCTGTTGCTGTAGGCCTATGCATGTTTCCCCTCATACACGTCAGTAGCCGAACTAAAAGACTGCTCGTCACCATGGTTACTCCTCAAACAAAATCGTGCACTTGTATGAAATATAGAGAACGAAAAAAAAACCGTTATTAACCGGTTTGTGGATTTCAGAATAACGTTTTTGTTCCGGAACACTTGAAGACCATTTCGTTTTCGTTTCCGTTTCCGTTCCTTGTAAAATTCCACAAAATTTCGTTCGTTTTCGGTTTTCGTTTTCGTTCCTTGAACCGGTTCGGAGCCCTGTTATATACGACTTTCATTAAAGCCAGTGGGCAGCGCTTTTCTTTGTTATCTTTCAAGTGTGCAAGTGCCGAGGACCAGTAAATTTCACTCATGCAGAGCAGCCAAGAATGCATCGGTAATTAGAGAGAAGCAGAGAGGCAGAACTGTAAGAATTAACCAATAAAATACATCAAGGAGGCGTTTCCATTCCACCCAAAGGGAAGAATAGCTACCTCGACCTCTAATCAGCCTGACGAATCGAGCACCTACCACGGCCTCAAAAGGAAGCTGCATCCCTGATGAAAGCAGCACGTTGGTCAGCACGTTGGTCATCAGCATGCTTTAGTCTGCCAGCCGCTCAAAATGTTTTCTTTTGTTTTTTGGATTCTTCATAAGGGGCCATCTATCTATCTGTCTATCTGGCAGCATCATGCCGGTCTCCCATATGGCCAGTTCTTGCTGTTCCTGGGTTTCGTTTCTCTTCTCTTCTCTTCTCTTCTCTTCTCTTCTCTTCTCTTCTCTTCTCTTCTCTTCTCTTCTCTTCTCTGCGTGTGATTGTCATTGAGGTATTCATTATGATCAGTCTCTTGATACCTGGTGGGATCACACCCGTCGCCACCTTCTAGATAATGCATGCAAATATATGCTGCCAACCAAATATGAACAGAGAGAGAGGGAATATCATAATCACACGGTGAAAAGGTTCTCCTTTGCAGAAAAAAAGTGTTTGTACTCCACAAATGTCAAGGAGGGGGTTCCCAAAAGGGAAGGGAAAAAGGGGAAAAAATTGGATTTTATGGAAATGGTTGGAAAAAGTTTGGAAAAACAACAAGGGGTACTATAAATGTCACATGTATTTTAGGGGTGGAATCGGATTTGAGCCCTAATCAAATAAAAATTATCAGCCTCTTATCATCTGTCAGTAGGGCTGTACTGAAGTGCTGTTGTTATCTCAAATCTTTACTGACCTTTTGAAGAGGAGGTGTTCTGCACTGATGGAAAATGGTTTGACATTTAGCATTTAGTGTAGGCCTAATTGACTTTCTGGGACCCCTGTCATCTTGTCATTGTGCTGGCATGTGATATTAGATGACATGGCAGATGATGTTTTCATGAGTTTAATTCCCCTGTTATACTCAATTAATATGGCACCTGGAGAGGGATTGTCATGCACCAGACGTCCAATAACGTTTACTGACTATTTGTGTTCCATGGGCTAAAGTGCTTCACATGCTAGTCCGGGAGATTGCTGCATGTGTTGGCATTTTTCTCATGATAACTGGAAAGTATTACCTTCAAACAGTGCTCTTTAATAGAATACAACTATGAATCATTCATGAGTCCTCTTTTGCAGAGTCCTCTTTGTGGCTGAGCACCCCTTCTCCTTTTCCCTTTTCTCCAGCCAACCTTCACAACAACACTTTAGAAAAGCCCCACAAAAATTTGCTTAGGAATCCCTGCTGAGTCCACCAGCGTGGGTTTGTGTGTGTGCTGGCTTGTGAACACCTGCATATCTCTGTGTGTGTGTGTGTGTGTGTGTGTGTGTGTGTGTGTGTGTGTGTGTGTGTGTGTGTGTGTGTGTGTGTGTGTGTGTGTGTGTGTGTGTGTGTGTGTGTGTGTGTGTGTGTGTGTTTGTCTCTGTGTGTGTGTTTGTCTGTGTGTGTGTGTGTGTGCACGCGTGCGTGCGGGGTCATCCCTATGTTCCCCAGGTCCTATGTTCCCCGGGTCCTATATTCCCCTCTACAGGGGAACTAGGACCCTTTTTTCAAAAAAGGTTCTATGTTCCCTGCTGCTTTCAAGTAGACTGCTGCCACATGGTAAAGCGCAGGTTGTTGTACCTGTGACAGGTTAGGTTTAGGGATAGTTTTGGTCAGGGCACAAATTTTAAACTCAGAAACATTGCATTACTGACAGTATAGGTTTAGGAATGGTTTTGGGAAGGGCACAATTTGAAAACTTGGAAACATACAATGCGGGGAACTTAGGACCCTTTTTTCAAAAAAGTTCCAAGTGGACTGCTGCTGCATGGCAAAGCGCATGTTGTTGCACCTCTGACAGGTTAAATTTAGGGATAGTTTTGGTCAGGACACAAATTTACAACTCAGAAACATTGCATTACTGACAGGTTAGGTTTAGGGATGGTTTTGGGAAGAGCACAATTGGAAAACCCGGAAACTTACAAGGCGGGGAACATAGAACCCTTTTTAAGAAAAGGGTCCTATGTGCCCCGGTCCCATACAAAGACAGGGGGACATAGGACCTGGGGAACATATACGCTCCTGTGCGTGAGGGTGTTTTCTTGTGTGTGTGCGCATGTGTGTATATATGTCATGTCATGGGGATGTAGTCCGTCAGTACAAGGGACCGGAAAAAAAATAGAAGACCAATCTACAGTAAGGTTCAACCTGCCGGCTATAACATAGGACTGTCATATGCTCTTGCAGTTAAACAAGTTCTGTGTGTGTGTGTGTGTGTGTGTGTGTGTGTGTGTGTGTGTGTGTGTGTGTGTGTGTGTGTGTGTGTGTGTGTGTGTGTGTGTGTGTGTGTGCAGTGTTTCCCACAGAAATTTTGGAAACTATGGGGGCAGCCGGGATTTTTTTTGTCCGGGGGGGGGTGTCTTTTCACGCGCGCCTTTGGGCGGTGGGGGGCATGGGGGTGTGTGTGTGTGTGTATTCACGCAGTGTTAATGCAAAATGGCAAAACAATGAGTACAGTATGACATTGGCGCATGGAGAAACTATAGACCTAGGCCTACATTTCAGCCATTTATATTTTGAGAAATAAGGCTACATAATACACATGCAGGGGTCTATGTAATGAAAAAAATAAGCTTAATAAAACAAAATAGGAGCAGAGATAAGAATTTAAGATTACTGTGAAATTGTTAACGCATATACAAAAAGGGTCTAAGAGGGTAGGCTATGCCTTTTCCCCACACACACATAGGCGTACACATTCTACATGAGTGGTGCTGGTCACAGGGCCAGTTTTTCAAAATTCCTCCCATTAAAAGGGCTGAACAACATATTACACATTTATGTCTATATTCACATTCATTACACATTCATTTCTATATGCAGCCCGGTGTCTCCTCTGCCTTGTCAATGAAGGCCTGTCACCTAACTCATTACAACTGTAAAACAAAGCCTGGGGAGTGTTAGTAAACTCATCCCAACTGTCCCTTCTATGAAGGGTTTTTTTATTGCTCCCAAACCCAAGTTCACTACAACAATTTGACTAGGCTTTTGATCCCTCTGTCTTTCAAGCACTTGTGGTTTTCTCTATAGGATGTATTTACTCCAGGAGGAAAATGCGAAGGAAATCGTAATTCAAATCGTTTTTAACAAAAACGGAAATCGTTTAAAAAAATAAAAAAAAAAATGTTAAATTTATTTTATTTTTATTTTTTTTACATTTTTGGAAACTATGGCGGCCAAATTTAAACTATGGCGGGCCGCCAGTTTCCTCAATGTATGGGAAACACTGGTGTGTGTGTGTGTGTGTGTGTGTGTGTGTGTGTGTGTGTGTGTGTGTGTGTGTGTGTGTGTGTGTGTGTGTGTGTGTGTGTGTGTGTGTGTGTGTGTGTGTGTTTTACATGGCCCCTCCTCAGGCCTGACTGACATGATTGCAAACGACCTAAGCATCGACTCAACACCTTGCACCTGCAATGCCTCACAGGCAGAGACTGAGATCTACTGTTGTCATCTCAGGTCTGATGTGAAGGCAGCCACACCTGCCATGTTTAGATTGCATTAGATTAGATTTGTCAAGACCAGACAACGGGGCATGGGCTATCAGGCTCTCACGTCTTATAAAGTATGATTTTGAAAGCAGAACAAACAGCTTTTATTTCATAAGAATAGAATTGACTACTAAGACAATCTTTTCTTGTTGCCCTGTATAGTATATGTAGGCAAATTGTAATATGCCCTTTGTCATAGGTATGCGGTTAGAGTGTCAGACTTGTAACCCAAAAGGTTGCCGGTTCGACTTGAATCGATTCGAGTAATCAACCAGTGCTCTCCCCCATCCTCCTCCATGACTGAGGTGCCCTGAGCATGGTACCGTGCCGCCAATGGGGGCTGCCCCCTTGCACGGGTGAAGCATAAATGCAATTTCGTTGTGTGCAGTGTGCAGTGAACACTTGTGTGCTGTGGAGTGCTGTGTCACAATGACAACGGGAGTTGGAGCTTCCCAGTTGGGCTTTCACTTTGACATATTGAGGAGCCTGATCATCTTCTGGGAGCTTTGTAGCTAATTACTGTACCTTTGAACTGAGAAGAGGTGAGTCAGATATGCCCCACTGGCCTCTGCGTGCACCCTGCTTTCTTTGATAGGATAGTGAAGAGGTTACAGGAAGTAAGTTTTAAAGACAGACGGGGTAGTGTTGGGAAATGACCCAGGGCGGACTCAAACCCGGGTCGCCCACATATGGTGCAGTGTCTTAGCGCGCTGCACCACAGCACCCCCCATGTACATCCTGCTAGTTGTTGAAGAATTTGCTCTGTATTTTCACAGCCACATTTCCACCTGTTACAAAGGCTCAGTATAGAATTGCACCATGAGGGATCATTTTCTCTCACTAGGCTGTCCTTCTGTCATGCACAATGTTCTTTTCACAAGCTTCCGTTGTTATGTTGTTTGTTGTTAGTACCTCTTTTCTTTTCAGCTTGAATTGCGTTGCAGTGTAATTATCTCTGACAGCAGACCCTCAGCATCGTTGTCTCTACCTCACGTGCCTGAAATAGAGAATGACATGTCTTACATTTCAATAATAGCATAACTATGTGACAAAAGGACAAAAGGAAAAAAACAGCAGTCTGTCGCCCACCTAATGTGTGTGCTGTTTTACCGTTTACATTTCCACCTTAGATTATCTTTGATAGCATTTTTTTTTAACAAACTGCTGTCATCAACCTTTATGTATGTTGCTGCTCTTTTCTAGACTGGAGTTTTTTTATTGTATATATTTAGTTTTGGTAACACTTCCAAATAAGGGGCCATAATTAACAGTAAAGTAGCTACAACCTAATACTCAAGTAAGGGTTAATAATCATTACTTAATGCCACATTAGACACATATTAATTGTTATTAATGCTTATGTTGAGCATTAGTAAGTAGTTACTTAACTATTAGATAACTATTACCTTGTGTTACAAGTTAATAGCATATTATTATTTAACTAATAGATAAGTAAGGGCACAGTTAATAGTTAAGTAGCTATCAGGTTATACTAAACTAAGGACCAAAATTAACACTTACTTAACACAAAAGTAAGGCATAACTAATGGTTAATTAATACATAAATATTGGGTTTTGGGACCCTTATATTAGAGTTGGCTGAGGATAACTAATGGTTAATTAATAGATAGATATTGGTGTTTGGGACCCTTATATTAGAGTTGGCTGCAGATAACTAATGGTTAATTAATCGATAGATATTGGTGTTTGGGACCCTTATAATAGAGTTGGCTGAGCATACCTAATAGTTAAGTAATAAATCTACTGTGACATCTAGTTTTCACTCGTTCAAATCACTGTAATAGTGGCAACAGGAGCCATTATATAGCAAGGATTGGATGTACACTTCTCAATGATGGTGGGGTGATGAGATGTCATTTTTTCATGCACCACTTATTAGTTTTAATGGTAAAAACCCTACAATAAATGCAGAATATTATGAAGAGTAATAGTTTTGAAGCGAAACTAAACCATTCCTTTGTGATAATAGGTTAATGTTTGAGAATATTAGCTCCAAGAAGAGCAGTGCATGATGGGTACGCAATCTAGAGACGACAATATTTCGATATTATTTAATCATTAGATATGCCTTGCTTTTGTATTAAGTAAGTGTTAACTAATAGTTAAGTAAGGGTACAGTTAATAGTTAAGTAGCTATTAGGTAATACTTAACTAAGGACTTTAATTAACAATTACTTAATACAAAAGCAAGGCATATCTAATGATTAAATAATACCGAAATATTGTTGTCTGTAGATTGCGTACCCATCATGCACTGCACTTCTTTGAGCTAATATTCTCAAACATTAACTTCATTATCACAAAAGAATGGTTTAGTTTCGCTTCAAAACTATTACTATTCATAATATTCTGCATTTATTGTAGGGTTTTTACCATTAAAATTAATAAGTGGTGCATGAAAAAATTACATCTCATCACCCCACCATCATTGAGAAATGTACGTCCAATCCTTGCTATATAATGGCTCCTGTTGCCACAATTACAGAGATTTGAATGAGTGAAAACTAGATGTCACAGTAGATTAATTTCTTAACTATTAGGTATGCTCAGTCAACTCTATTATAAGGGTCCCAAACACCAATATCTATCGATTAATTAACCATTAGTTATCTGCAGCCAACTCTAATATAAGGGTCCCAAACACCAATATCTATCTATTAATTAACCATTAGTTATCCTCAGCCAACTCTAATATAAGGGTCCCAAAACCCAATATTTATGTATTAATTAACCATTAGTTATGCCTTACTTTTGTATTAAGTAAGTTTTAATTTTGGTCCTTAGTTAAGTATGACATGATAGCTACTTAACTATTAACTGTGACATTACTTATCTATTAGTTAAATAATAATATGCAATTAACTTGTAACACAACGTAATAGTTATCTAATAGTTAAGTAACTGCTTACTAATGCATTAATAACAATTAATATGTGTATAATGTGGCATTAAGTAATGATTATTAACCCTTACTTAAGTATTATTTTGTAGCTACTTTACTGTTAATTATGGCCCCTTATTTGGAAGTGTTACCTTAGTTTTTTCTTTTTACTTTTCTTGTAGCCCTTGAAACATGGAATTAACTCAACACTTATCAGCAAATCACATCTCCACCACCCACTCTGTCACTACACGTCACATAGATAGATAAATTCCTTTATTCATTTATCGTACAGATAGATAGATTCCTTTATTTATTTACCAAATAGATAGATAGATTCCTTTTTCATATAGGACCACTTTATCTCCATGCGTCAGTAAGGGACTGGTGAGGGCTTGGCAGACCTTTCAACATACAGAGAGGACCACATCATCTGTATACATATTATATAAGCACATAAGTAAGGCCATGCAACACAATAACAATAACATTGGCTAGTATACCAAGCCGTCTGTACAGTACAATAAACCTTTACCTTAGAGGTATGAGCATCTGTTCCTTTGGCAAAGTCTTCCTGATTTCTTTAAACTGTCTGGAAACCTTTGTGATCATGATATACGTATTGTTTAACAATGTTGTTTCATTATCATCCACCTGCTTCTGAGTATTTATCAAGAGGCCCAAGCAGCATGGAGAAGTTAATATAATGCTGGCATAGGAATATATCTACTTAGAATTACAAACACAAAATGTCAAGAGTAATTAATATAGTGAGCTTATTCCATTATTTTATGTATGGGGCGCCCAAGAGAAAGGAGCTGTAATGAATTATGGGGGCCGCGGTGTCAGAGCTGAGGCATAAGGTTTGGTTGGCCTCTCAATCTGTTTTGCTTATGCATGATACTCCATGATGCGTAGCCTTGCAATCTACATGCAGCAGACAGCCCAGGAGCACATAAGCCAAGATAAGAAGAAGAAGAAGAAGGCGTATGTGTGTGTGTGTGTGTGTGTGTGTGTGTGTGTGTGTGTGTGTGTGTGTGTGTGTGTGTGTGTGTGTGTGTGTGTGTGTGTGTGTGTGTGTGTGTGTGTGTGTGCGTGCGTGTGCGTGTGCGTGTGTGTGCATGTTTGTATGTGCATTTGCGTGTGTGTGTGCGTGAGTGCGGGTGTGCGGGTGCGCATCCGTGTGTGAATGTGTGCGTGCATGTGTGTTGGTAAAAAGACCCCTATCCATATTTTCCGCCTTAAGGTCAGTATGTGCATATGATGCATGATGATGTTTTCAGGATAATTATGCTCATGCCCCCCAAATGCTTATTGATCTCTCTGCGCACCCGGCAGAGCCTGAAGAGAATACTGATGTTAAGCACATAGTTAATAGTGCTGCCATCTCCGGGGGAGGCCATTGCTTAACCCTCCGGCCAGTTAAGACTGACACATTGAGGCACAGCTTTGGAAGCTGCAGCTTTTAACTTTCTATTGTGACTGAGTTCTAAGCACAAGCCCTATGTGTTGGCTATCCTGGAAGAGCTAATTGCCCCTGACCCCCCCACCCCTCCACCCTGCATGACGCCACGCAGTCAGTAGGTTCAAGTCTATACAGTTGGTGTGCTCAGTTGGTGCTCACGTTTTCTTAGATTTAAAAGAAAGGTTACTACACCTACGACCCGGGTTCAATTCCTGATTGCCCGGGTCATTTGGCGGTCCTTCCCTGTCTCTCTCTCCTCACTCATTTCCTGTCCCTCTGTCACTATCCTCTCACAAATAAAGCACAAAAAACACACAAAAAATAGATTGAAAAGAAACACTACAATTCACTGATGTGGTTGCTATGTGTGTGTTGGGAGCTCTAGTTTGAAAATGCAACGTCAACGCACCTCACCAAAGTTACAATAGGCTCTCTTGAAATATATGTACAGAATTTGTCATCGTTATGAAAGCAATTTCACATTGTGTATCCATGCGTTCTCCCCCTAAAAGAAGCTGCTGTCAAGATCTGGCATTTACCAAAACATGCTCAGGGTCAGCTCAAGGTGTCAGAAGATCGATATTAATTTAACAAAAATATCTGGGAGTGTTCAGAGTGTTGAACGAAAAGGCTCATTTTTTTTAAAAGCCCACTATTATTTTACAGTACATGTAGCACAAATGATGACAATGATTTTTTGGGGGACTTAAATGGATTGCTTTAATTGCTCTAGGAACCTTTTAGACAAAGGTTGATTGTCAGAGGTGCCAAAACCTAGCCTGCCTATCGTAAATGTAAAGCTCATGCGCATTACAGGCAAAGTGTAGGGTGTTTACACATCTCATCCCTTTCAGCCATTTAAGCAAACTCATCCCTGTGACTCAGCATTTTCTGTGCATATGTTAACTATCCAAAGTGTACCCAGAGACCCCTTGGATGTAAACTGTACTAAGACCGTACTCTTGACGTGTCCTCAGTATGGTTCACTTATGAGTTCTGACAAATTACACTTGTGACTAGGTGTAATCACTGGATGAGAGCTGTAGAGGACCGGGTGGGATCAAAAAAAGGAATGATGCATCATAAAAGACCAGAGAGAGTGGTCGATTAGTTTCGCAATACACTCACGATATGTAATGAATCATTTAAAGAGGACTGAATTTGGTTCACTTAAAAGGGCATACCCTGGTGTGAAAATACCCTTGCCCCCAAACTTACCCACAAAGTTTTGGGAGCAGGAAATGGACGATCGGAACCCTGGTCAGACTGACTTCAGTGAGTCCTGAAGTTTTGTGCAGCTTCACAGTATGTATTGTCACACCCAGCGTCGGCAAATAAAAAGCCTGCCGCAAACATTGCTTTTTACTTGTACACCAAGTACAGATGATTTCCCTAATTACTCAGACTATACCTGTCTTGTGACTTCGCTGGCTGATTAGTTTCAGATCGGAGGGTTTTCACCTTTTCACACTATAGGACTGACAGCTCTGCTGACTGAGTAAGAATGAAGAGCAGCGAGAGGAGAGCAGAGTCCAGATGCTGAGCAGAACATGTGTCAGTGTCAGTGTTAATCTAATGAGTTTAGTTCGGCTCGGAGACGAAGGGGACCAGTGGGTAATGAGTTTAGTTAGGCTCGGAGACGAGCGGGACCAGTGGGTAATGATTCATGAATGTGATTCATCTCCGAGTTTCGCATTCCAAATGACAGATATCTAAAGCAGATGTCTGTAGATCCCCTGGGGCCTCTCTCTTTATAAACACAGCCCTGGGGTAATTTAGCTCCCCGTTAAACACTTCCTGGTTCGCCTTCTGCTCTCCCCCTTCTCGGAGGGAAGTCGCGTGCCCCACGGCTACGCTAATACGGGTTGAGTGAAGGGAGGTTTTAGGGGGGAAATTAGCTGGAATTTGTGTTCCTGTGCGTATTCACGGCACGTCTGCCCTCATTGATTCTGATGCATTGCTCATCTTCTTTTGATGCATCCAGGGACTTAACTAGGTCACATTTTATGCCTTTGTTTCTCTGATACCCCAACACCCTGACAGAAGTTTCAAACGAGAGGATTGGCTGCTGCTGCTGTGTTTGCCTGTGCTTGCGTGCGTACGTGCGTACGTGCGTACGTGCGTGCTTGCGTGCGTGCTTGTGTGTGTGTGTGTTTGCCTGTGTGTGCGTGCGTGCGTGGATATTTGTGAATGGGTGGTTTGTTTATGTGTGAAATGTAACTGGACAGAAAGGGATAGCCAAATGTTTAGGTTCAATTTTTAGCCTTTTGAGCAATGAAGTTGGACAACAACTTCAAAGGATGCAAGGCATTTTATTGGAAATGTAACTACATATATGGTGTCTAACTCAAACTAATCAACTCAAGCTAATTACTCTAATAGGCTATCATTCAAAGTTTAGCTCGCGTAAACATGTTTAGTCATAACAAATAGCGCAACCCACATGTCTTCATAGCTACACTTTGCTTAATATATTTTGACTGGGACAGATGCGATCAGATGAATTTCAAAAGTGATTCCTCTTCCAGCACCAAGTTTGTGTTTGTTTCCAATCTGAGATGAAGTGAGATTGACTGTGTTGCTACATCAAAACAGTGTCATTGTGGGGTGGTGTGCAAAACAGTGTAATCGTGGGGTGGCGTGCAAACTGTGGATAATGAGAAAGTGTATGTGTGCGTCTCCTTCCCAGACTTAATTGATTTAGATTGAATTCACAGCAGATAACTTGTAGGATGGTGGGCTGTTGAAACACTGACTTTGCCTGAGGGTGTTTCCTTATTGTTTCATCCTCAGGATGACACATCTTGGCAGCTTTTTTGAGGTTCCATCTGAAAAACATCTCTCTCAAAAGTAATTATGTGTGGACGTTTCGTGAAATTGAATAATGGATCACTCTACCAATTGAATGTTAATGTTCTGACCAGCCAGGAATCTCCACCTTCTGTGATTATATGCATCAATAGTTGGGTCATTAATACCCAGTCTCTTTCTTGTGGCTTTGTGGCCCATTTAATCTTTGTTCAGGTCTAAAATCTTGTCCCTGATATCATTTGAACGCTCTTTGGTCTTTCCCATGCTGGTGAGGTTGGAGTGTGACTGATTCACTCATGCTATGGACTGATTCTGCTGATTCAATGTGTCTTTTATGCCTGTTAGTATGTACAGGGGTGGGAGACGTGACTCCTTGTTTTTTCTTAACATTGGTTAAAAACCTACAAAACTCTTATTTTTCCTCTTGAAAACAAATGTCAATAATGAAGATGTGGGTCATTATGTTTCATATTAGTCTTAGATGAGAAGAAACATTTTTGTTAAGATTTATGTAAAGGTTTAAGTTATATGTCAAATATCCTGCGGTGTGACTGTAACATTAATGAAACCTGGAATATAATAGATATATATAAATTAACCAACAGCATTTGAATAATGTATGAAGCATTTGGTATGATTGCACAAATATTAACTTGATATTAAGATATGTGAATCTGAAAAAAATTCAAGACAGTAATATTAACTACAAGTTCAATTTCGTAACACAAATTGCGTCCTGTGGGGTGACATGTATGTCAATGTTGGTGAACGGGCAGCTGCAAGGCCCTTACTTGTTTTTCATGTATCATGCAAGGATATAAGGATACCATGTGTGGTGCTCTCAACAATGGCATAATTCACTTACTATGTGTTTGGTTAAATGTTATGTTGTGTCTTCCGTCATCTTCACTGTTGTGTGATACCTGTTATTGTTGCGGTCCCTTTAAGTGATCCGATGACGTTTCATGTTGCTGGCTTTTCTGTCATGCGCGGCGCCATGTTTTTAGTCAGTTACATTAAGTTATTAAACGCGACTCACTTAATGTGAGAAGTTGTACGGCTCGTTTCTTCGCCTTAAGGCAACTTCCACACCAGGAGATTTATTTGTCACATTCACACAATTATTACAAGTAATACAGTGAAACCATGCAGTGAAATCACAGTAATCTGCCTGTACAATGCATAAGCGTGTGTGGGTGGGGGTGCGGGTGGGTAGTAGTGTGTGTGTGGGGTGGGGGTTAAAGGAACAATTAGTACAAAGAGCATGGGGGATATGTTTGTGCAGAATATTAATAATTGTATTGTATCTTACAGAAATGTCACACCAAGGATGTCACACCGCAGGACACATTTTCCCATCGTTTTTTTCAGGAATTGGAAAAATGTTTTATTTTTTTTGCGTTACGCCCTTAAACGTCAACCACCCACAGGTGTCTTTAATTCAGATGACAGGTTGATCGGAAGTGCCCATCTGGTCTGTGGACCCGGAACTGTTATCAGTTGGTAGGGGATCAAATAGTTATTTTGCTCGATGAAATAGAAATAAATTAATATATATTCTGCATATTAGAATACATATTATCATAACATTTATTGACTGATCATGTCTTTGTAAGTAGGCAAACCAACAAAATCAGCAAGGGAACAAATACTTTTTGGACTGTATGTACCCCCACGCACCATCCCAAGACTCAACTGTAATTGTTTTACTTTGTGTTATTTCTTGCTGGTGTGACAGACTGAGTTCCATATGAGTTCCATATATGTGTGTGTGTGTGTGTGTGTGTGAAATTGTGTGTGTGGGTGAAGTTGCTTCGCAATTAAAGTGAATATTGTAGGTCTGTCCTGGGATGGTGAGAGGAAGACAGTATTGGTTTGGGGAGCCCAAACTAATTTGTTCTGAAAAACATTTAGAAAAAAATAAGGCGCGCATTCATAGTCTGCTACAAGAAAAAGTCTTCTGAGCCTAACAAGAGAGGTCAAGAGCTTATTGTTCCTTTCACATATCGACGTTTAATTCCAGGTCGTTTTAATTTCACCAGAGAACATTGTGTTTTGTTTGTAAAATCAGAATTAATTACATTCCAATGAAACATACAGTATGTTCCTTCTTTTATAAGAAATTATATTTACATTTAAAGCTGCACAGGCACAGTCTAACATGTACACAGGCAATGTTGCAAGACTACATCTATAGCAAGCCTAGAGAAATGCTCGATTTGGCATTTACACCATACTATCTCTTTTTTGTTTTCATCAGCCCAAAAAATGTTGTGCTCCTGTTTCTATTCTCTCTTTCACTCTAAAATCAAAAAACCTTTTAACTCTCTATGACTCAGATTTGTTAATACTCCCCATGATAAAAAAGCCCCCCTGTAGGATAGTGAGCTCAAGCGGCTGAGGAATTTACCAGGAGACGGTGGTTCCAAGCTGATGAAGGATTTTTTTATTTTTCAAGTGGGCTGCCGGCAGGTGGACAGACAAGACTAACATTAACGCTTAACAAAACAAAACAAAAAAAAAGAATTAAATCAAAAGCCAAAACCTGTCTAGAGCAGACATCAGATAACAGGAGACCCTCTCACAGCAGAGGTCAAAGTAAGACTGATCCTCCATTGCAAATGCACAGGTAATATACAAGAACAACTCCTCCCATACGGGACTAGTTTCAAAACAATTTTAAACACAATAAATTATGAAAACAAAAATGACAAAACAATAAGAATGTAACCAAAGGCTTTAAACAGCAAAAATAAATCATAAACAAAATCGTACATGACATTCAATACATCCCTCCCCGGTTTCCGCGCTTCCTCTGGAATAAGGAGTTGAGCTCGCATTCACTCGGCTTGGCCGAGCAAGGATCACACGCAGGTAAGTATCAGGTAAGTCTTTGTTCTCTTCTTTTTAGTTTTTCACAATGTCCAACTGTTCCGTGAGCTTGCTGACTCGTGCAGCATGGCGCGCTTCATGCCACGGTTGGAAACAGTCACAAGCACTGTTCAGTTTTGCATAAGCACAAAAATAACAAACACAAATATTTTCAAACTCTCACACTGCCGCTTTCCCACGGCACCCCTTTGTTTCAACCCCATCCCACAATGTTTGTCCATGTGCACCAAAGCACCCTTTTGTGTCCGTGTGTTTTAAATACAGTAGAAAAAGTTTGTACCGCTATCATTGTTCATATTTTACCAATAGCGATTTCACTGGCCACAAGCGCTATTTTTTGAACAGAACACGACGTGACGGTGGGGATCACTCCGCACCAAGGCCCACTCCGGAAGCGTCTATCTGCAGGGTGAATGGCTGTCTGAGGTCAGGGTTCTGTATGATAGGGTCACTACACAGACAACTTCTCAGATCGTTAAAAGCATTGTCACATTCATCAGACCATTGCACTCTGTTGGGAGTTGGACTTGCGGGTTAGTTCAATCAATGGGGCAGCAGGGTTAGCAAAGTTAAATCTCCTTTACCACCCCACTACCCCAAGGAAAGAACGCAACTGCTTCTTTGTTGTGGGTCTGGGTGTGTCCATGATGGCACTGACTTTGCCAACTTGCGGCTTGATCTCCCCCCCGCCAATCACATAACCCAGGTACTGCACCTCTGTCTGAGCAATGGCACACTTTCCTGGGTTCACGGTCAGTCCTGCAGCTTGGATTCTCTGGAGCACATCTTGGACATGGGTCAGGTGGTCTTCCCAGGAGGTGGAGTAGATGACCACATCATCCAGGTAAGCCAATGGGTACCCCCGGGCCCCGTCCAGCACCTGGTCCATTAACCGCTGAAAAGTGGCTTTCACCCCCTGCAGGCCGAATGGCATCATCGTGAACTGAAAGAAACCAAAGGGTGTTCTGAAAGCTGTTAGTTCTTTGGTGCCCTCCTCCAGAGGCACCTGCCAATACCCCTTGCAGAGATCTAGTGTTGTCAGGAATTTGGCTCCTCCTAGCCGGTCTATCAGCTCATCGATACTGGGCATGGGAGAAGGATCAAAAGCAGAGATTGCATTAAGTTGTCTAAAGTCCATGCAAAATCTTAGACTACCATCTTTTTTAGGGGCAAGTACTACAGGACATGATCATTCACTATGAGAGGGCTCAATGATGCCCATCTCCAGCATTGTCCTCAATTTCTTGCCTAATCTTGGGTAGGAGTTGAGCAGGGATGCGGTAGCCTGGAAGTCTCACTGGTCCTGGTGCCTTGAGTTGGATTCGGTACCACACCAGCTGCGTCCGTCCTGGAGCTTCCGAGAACACACCCTCTGGAATGCAGGCCTTGTTGACACTCTGGTAAAAGATGACAGAGATCTGGGCTCACCTCACCACTCTGCTCCACCGCAAAGAACTGCTCTTCGTCCTCCTCCTCTTCCTCCACCCGTCTGGCCACTGCTGCGTCCCGGACTTGCCACTCCTTCAGCATGTTGATGTGGAAGGTCTGCTTGTCCCTCTTCCGACCTGGCATGAGAATTTCATAGGTGACTTTGCCTAACTTCCTGTGCACGGTGAACGGTCCTTGCCATTTTGCCAGGAGGCTGCTCTCCGTCGTGGGCAACAACAGCAGGACTTGCTGTCCCTACTTGAAGGAACGGTCTCTCGCAGATCGGTCGTACCAACTCTTCTGCGTTGCCTGGCCCACCTTCATGTTCTCCTGCACCTGCTCGGTAAGAGACTCCATCTTATCACGCATTTTGATGACGTATGAAAGAATGTTCATACCTTGCTGTGGTTGCTGGCCTTCCAACGCCTCCTTCATGACATCCAATGGGCCTCGCACTTCTCAGCCATACAGCAACTCGAACGGTGAGAATCCTGTCGAGGCTTGTGGGACTTCACGATACGCAAACAGCAGGTATGGTAGCCATTCGTCCCAGTCTGCGCCAGAATCTGGAACAAACTTGCGTAACATGCTTTATAGTGATTGATTGAATCTTTCCACTAACCCGTCAGTTTGAGGATGGTACGGTGTTGTCTTGACTACTTTGATCCCAAGGTACTGGCTTTAGCAGCTTGGATGTGAAGTTGGTGCCCTGGTCCGTCAATACCTCGTGCGGGATTCCGATTCTGGTCACCAGCTGTAACAGAGCATTGACCACTTGCCTGGCCTTGACTTGCCTCAAGGGAGATGCCTCTGGGTATCTCGTCGCGTAGTTCACCACCACCAGGATGTAGCGGTTGCCACGCCTGCTCCGCTCCAGAGGGCCCACAATATCCATTCCTATCCTACTAAAAGGAACATCAATGATAGGCATTGGTATTAGTGGCACTTTCAGTTTTCACCCTCAGCTGGCATGCTGGACAGGACTTGCAGATATTCATCAGGTCTATGTGGATGTTTGGCCAGTAGAACCTTCTGGATAGATGGTGTCCAGCATATGGTACTGAATGTCCCAGATCTAACACCATTGTGCGGAGAGCTGCTCTCCTCCGTCGCCATGACGATAAAGGATGCCATCTTTCAGCCTGAACTTAGCACCCTCAGCATTGCCCTCTGCATCTGGCTGTAAGTCTTTAAAACAGGGTTTCAATGTGACATCTGATGCCTGCAGCTCTCTAATGTCAGGTGGTAGGTGAAAGTAGGATCAAGCTCTTAAGAGGCAGAGTCTCTCTTGTTTACAATGCTTTATTACATAAGTCTGCCGGACAGCTAGCAATAGAGAAAATATGGGACAGAGAACTCTCCACACACAATCAAGAACTGGACTGGGATGAAATATGGATGAATCTCTCTCAAAGCTCAAAGAATCTAGCTCACCAGCTAATTCACAACAAAACTATCCATAGAGCTTACGCAACTCCTTACAGAAAGTTCCGAATGAACCGTGCCCCAAGCTCTGTCTGTAACATCTGTAATACTCTGCCTGGTACGTTCTTACATATGTTTTGGGAGTGTCCTATAATTGTAGATCTGTTGTCTAGCGTAGTAAAGGACCTCTCAAAACTGCTGGGCATCAGCATCCCAAACACAACACACATTTGCCTCTTGAACGATTTCACCGATCTAGAGTATTCCATTATCCAACAGAGAATGATAATGACAGGCTTCACTGCCGCCAAAAAGGTGATTTTGCACTCATGGATTCACCCCCAAGTTCCACCTCGTAAACTGTGGCTTAACTACTTGGACAACATTGTTAATTTAGAATATCACACAGCTAGAGTAAACAGAGCCATGCCTTCCACGTTGCAAAAATGGCAATCATTTCTTGTAAGAATTCAAGACTTAAACGGTCGAGCTCACCTTCAGTGAGTTTAGGTAGGTGTAAGTGATGCATGTTTTTTGTGTATTTTTTGCTCTCTTTCTTCTTCTTCTTCTTTACTCTTCTTAGCTGAGTGCTTTTTATTTCTTTTTGTCTTTTTTTCCCTGTAAATACCCTTGCAGACCCTTGGACTGAAATGATGGTCTCAAAGGAATATATGGACTGAAGGGACTATATGGACTATATGACGACTGTATATGCACCAGAGCTTGTTATGAATGTATCCGTCTAAACCCCCCCCCCCTCCCCCATGAAAGTAAAGCAGTGAAAAAAAAAAAAATAGTAGAAAAAGTTTGTACCGCTATCATTGTTCATATTTTACCAATAGCGATTTCACTGGCCACAAGCGCTATTTTTAGAACAGAAGCGCTTCACGACGTGGCGGTGGGGATCACTCCGTCACACCCCCACCCTCAGAGACCATTAGCCCCTTAAATTGGATATATGTCCTTTCACCCACCCCTTTACAGCACGGGTGGAAAATGTCAGCTTTTTCAGCCACAGGTGACCTTTTCAGACCAACAGGTGTAATTTCTCAAAGGGCTGCAGTCAGTTTTGCTGCATTGGCGCGTGTAGTAACAGGCCACACACAACACTGAGCTGGTAATGTTTCCCTTTTATGTCATTCAAATGATGACATTGTGGCAGACCTCTCTATGGATTACCTGTCACCGCTCAGATCAAATGAACACGGCTCCAATCAGGGGTGATCAGTCAATGTTTTTCACCGCAAATGCCTTTCACCATAGCAACAGGAAAAATCATTTGCAACCCCGCGTTAACATGGAAGAGGTCATGTCAAGATCAGAGACAAATTAACCTGTGAACCATAGAAAACATGAATTAGAAAAAAACATTGAATAAGAATTCTAGGAATAGACATCTTAATTTACCAGCCACTCATAAAACAAGCTATGGTAAGTGCATCTATTTCTGAGGTGTGTGTGCGTATGTGTATGCGTATGCGTGTGCGTGTGTGTGTGTGGTTATACCTGTGCAGAAATCTCTGTTTCCTCTCATTTCAGAACAGAAACATATTTAGAGCATGCAATACTGTTTGCTACAGAAAGAATGGTGTCGTTTTGTCTGAAATTGTATGTATGAAATTTAAATGGATTCCATATCAGCATCATAAGAGTGTGGGAATTCCACATTAACAACAAAAAACTGTGTGGGAAATCTCTCATTTGTGTTTGCCTACACGTCTACACCAGATGTCTTCGCTTCTTCTGCCGTTTTAAAAACATCCATAAGGTTTTTGTTTTGTCTTTTATGCCATGACCATTTCTACATAACACTTAAAGGGGTATGCCACTATTTTGGGCATACCCCTACTATGGGACTATTTTTAAATTCGTTGGCTGGGGTTTATAAAGGTGGTAAAGTGTCTTATTTTTCATGTGAAGCGTTGCCTAGCATTGTTATGTAACCTAGCCCCTTTTTCTTGGGGCTGTACCAATCCCACTCCGGGGTCAAGTGAATGACCACAAGGCTGATATCACAAGAATAGTTATTTTTATTATTAAATGCAATTATCACAAGGTACAAATAGAATTTAAAAGTCTTTCTTCAAGGCAGCGGTCAACAGGCACCCCAAGACCAACACTTCACACAAAACACTTCTAAGTGAAAAGAAAAATAATACCACAAACCACCACTCTCACATAGTCTTGCAATCGCCAGCAGAACAAAATAATGGAGGAGGGAAGGGAGAGGCTAGGAGCTTGAAGGAGATTAGAAACAACACTGCACTCAGTAGTTCCACACTCAGAGGGCCCTCTAATGGACACCAGTACACAAAGTTGAATTTTCCAGCACACAATGGTGACACCCCAATAGTTGGGCAAACGCACAATAGCTACTCCAAGCTCAAACAAAAAAGGGGGGGAAAAATGGAAAGCGGGACAGGGCAAAAGCAATTCCAATATGAGAGGGTCACTAAATAAACAAAAACACAATAAATGAAAATGAGGTGCACTGTTCACTCAGGTACCAGGGAAAAGCAGTGATTGACTACTCTACAATTCAGGGTATTGGGGCGGTTCACGCACACTCCCTAGAAGAAACCAAAATAAAGGCAGACATACAAAATATAACCAACATTAGTATAGGTCACATTTAAGACTCAGACATATTATTAAAATCAATGCTGTTTTACATCCTTCCATGGATTACAAAAAAACCTCATCACAGCAGCCCTACATAGGCTATAATAAAAACTTCACTGAGCAATGTTCAATCTTTCACCAACTCATTAATTCATTCATTCATTCATTCATTCCTTCACAAACTCATTCAATCATGCATTCATTCATTCATTCATTCATTCATTCATTCATTCATTCATTCATTCATTCATTCATTCATTCAATCATTCATTCAATCATGCGTTCATTCAAATTATTTTCCATGGTTGTACTGGACAAATTGAGTCATGCCTACCAGGGTATGAGGATAAGTCCAGACTCTGTTGAAAGACTGCGAGGTCCAGAATCGTGGGCTACAAGCTGCCCCAGTCAAGCTCAACAGTGCGGTGTGATACACCGCTGGTCCTGCTCAATACTCGCACGCAGGTGCACTAAAAATCAACAGAATGCAGCGTCACCCTCTGTTATGAACTTCCCACCTACATCAGTTTTAGTATGAACGCTTCAGTGTATTTATTCACAATAGTGCCTACCGGAATGTTATGTTAGTCGTGCGTCTCTACACACGTCATTAGGAATTCCCGGACAATAGCTGCTGATGGCCAAGGATGCACTAAGAACGAAACAGCGAAGGATGGAATTAGTGACTACTAACATCCTGTTAAATATCATAATACTTGGGTAGTTTAAAAGCCTCCACCAACCTGAAACATTTCAACACTAGGACAGACGCGTCTTTTCGTTTACGCTCACACCGTCTTGGGAGGTACTTGTGTCAACTAGGGATCAGCAAAGCGCGAGGTAAGTATTCATTACGATGCATCACTGTAGCGGATAATATAATATTAATTAAAAAGTGTATTGATACTTTTAATGATTGAAATTGACCTACCCCAGATGTATTTTTAAACGGCAAACAGGTAAGTTCCCAGCACATGAACTTGGCGTTGCCTACACAAACGCCGACAGCAAACAATTCTTTCAGTGACGCCCCCCAGGTGAATTGAATATCAGTGATTACCTTGCGCGCCCTGACTCAAGGCTCATTGCACCGCCAGGTAGAGGCGGTGCCCTGGAGACGCCATAATAATTTGTAGTTTTCCCCAACAGGACTTCCTGGCTACATTACACCCCAGCATTCGAATGTCACCGTCCCGGTGACAAGCTCAGTCTAAGTGACTTTTCAGGACAGTGATGCTGCCAGATATTGGTTGGATCTCTTACACCCTATCGGCGACGGCTGACTGGGGTAAGTTAAAGGGATTGTGGTGCCTTCCCGCTGTGGACCGAGTTGACCGCCTTGGTAGGGTATCTTGGTCTGGAGACTGAGGTGAATGGCTTGAGGATTGGGACCGGCCACTGATGGGGGACGGACATTCACCTGATGCCTGAGGATGTTCACTCGTAGAACTGGCCCCATCAGTCTCCTCACTGATCATTTCCTCAGGACCCTCTGATCCTTGCTGAGACAGGTGGTCTCCAAGTGCGGGTACCCATTCTGCTATCATACTCCCTTCCTCTTCTGCATCACTCTCCCGGTTTTGATTTTCTCGCTGATCCTCTTGGTTGTCAGGTGGCACGTCGAGGAGAGCTAAAGTACCAGGAATGGGCTTCAATTCGTTGCGATGGATGTGAGAGACTGGTTCTCTGCTTTGTTGAGGCCTTATCTTATAGACGCGCCCTCCCGTGTCCATACATTCGACTACTTCGAATACCGTAGGGTTCCAACAGTCCTGGATTTTGCATCTTCCCTGTGGGTGATTCCGTCGATACACCAGTGTCCCTGGTGGCAACACATCTGCCACCTCTGGGTCATGACGAGCACGGCTGGCTGCTACTGCCTCAAGCCTCTGTTTTGCACGGCTATAGACGTTGGCCAGATGTTGGTGGTGCTGACTCACCCAGTCCTCTATGCCTCCACTTGTTGGCTCCTCCTCCGTCACCCCCAACAGGAAATCCACGGGTAGGCGTGGTTGTTACCCGAACATCAGTTCATATGGAGAGTGTTGCGTGGACTGATGTATCGTGGTATTGTAGGCAAATAACAATTCCGGGAGGACTCGTGGCCAGCTCCTTTTGTGGTCTGGTGGCAAGGTTCTCAGCAAGTCATGGAGTGTTCGGTTGAACCTTTCACATTGTCCATTGCCAGCCGGATGGTATGGGGTCGTCCTACTCTTCTTAATGCCATACAGTTGGCACAAGCGCCTCAGCAAGTCACTTTCAAAATTGCGGCCTTGGTCGGAATGTATACGCTGGGGGACCCCATATGTATAAAACCACCGTTCTGTGAGGATCCGTACCACCGTACTTGCCTTTTGGTCTGGTGTCGGGTATGCTTGGGAAAATTTTGAGAAGACATCCGTGACAACCAGTATGTTTTCTTGACCATTGCTAGCCTTCTCCAACTGCGTGAAATCGATGGCAAGGATTTCCAGTGGCTTGGTAGCTCGGAGACTGCCCATGAAGGTACGTACCCGAGGCTGGGACGCTTTGGAAAGGATACAGCGTTCACATTCAGCACACCACTTTTTAATGTCATGCATCATCCCCGGCCAGTAGCACCGCCGTTGTACAAGATCTGTGGTCCTTTCTGTCCCCTGATGCCCATGTTTGTCATGCAGATTGGTCAGAACCTCGTCTCTCAAGACTTTTGGTAGCAGCAACTGAGCCACCCTGACCCCTTGTGGCGGCACCCGAACATTTCGGTAAAGCACTCCCTCAATGGCTTGCAATCTTGGCCACTGCTGGACCAATTTTCTTAACGGGCCCCGCAGGTCTTCTGGTTCTAAGGCCCAGTCTTCCAGTTTAGGCCTGCTTCCCCTTTCCCAATAGCGCCCAAAAGCCTTCAGCAGAGGATCCTGTGATTGCAAAGTGCGCAGATCAGCGCGACAACGAACTGGGGCAGCATCAACGGCAAAAGTCCAGGCAGACTGGGCACTTATTACAGCGTTAATCTCCACCGTTATTGCAAACCCTGCTGGGGCCATGGCCTGGGCGGGAACTGGTGAAGGGGGAAGACGCGACAGGGCATCTGTATTCCGGTTGGCCGTCCCTGGACGATAACGTATTTCATAATTGAACAGTGCCAGCTGGGAGGCCCACCTCTGCTCCACCGCCCCTAGTTTTGCTGTTTGTAAATAACTGAGAGGATTATTATCCGTGTATACGGTGAATCTTGCCCCCATAAGGTATTCCCGGAATTTTTCTGTCACTGCCCATTTCAGGGCCAGAAACTCCAGCTTCATACTGCTGTAATTGGACATATTCCTCTCTGTTGGCCGAAGGCCACGGCTTGCAAATGCTATAGGCCGCCGTACCCCCTCTATGTCTTGAGCCAGGACCGCTCCCAACCCCTTGTGGCTAGCATCAATCTCCAAGTGAAATGGTTGTGTGAAGTCTGCAAAACCCAACACTGGGGTGGCTGTTAATTTGGCCTTAAGCTGTTGAAAGGCTTGCTCACATGTCGCATCCCAATGAGACTGAAAGGGGCCCGGGGCCTGAGGACTCGCCTTCTTCCTACTCCCTTGCAACTTCCCCACTAAGCTGTGCAGAGGCGCCGCTAAGCCTGCGAAGCCCTCAACGAATCTCCGATAGTACGAGGCAAAGCCTAAGAAGGAGCGAAGTTCTGAGACTTTATTGGGTCTCCTCCATTCTGCTACAGCAGAAATCTTTTCTGGGTCTGTCGCCACCCCCTGGGCAGAAATGATATGCCCCAGGTACTTCACCTCGCTTTGGAAGAAGTGGCATTTGGTCAACTTAAGCTTGAGGCGATGTTGTTGGAGCCTGCCCAGAACCATCTCCAGTCGTTCCAGGTGTTGGTGGAAAGATGTGGAGAACACCACTATGTCGTCCAAATACAGGAGCAGGGAATGAAATCTTTTATCTCCAAAAATCCTCTCCATTAATCGCTGGAAAGTACTGGGCGCATTGCACAACCCAAAGGGCATTCGGTTGAATTCAAATAGCCCAAAGGGTGTGCAAAAGGCCGTCTTCTCTTTGTCCTTCTCATCCATCGGCACTTGGTTATAGCCACTTGCCAAATCGAGCGTACTGAACCACTTTGCCCCGGCCAATGCATCCAACGATTCCTCGATTCGTGGTAGTGGGTATGCGTCCTTGCGTGTCTTTGCATTAAGTTGCCGATAGTCTACGCACATACGAATGCCTCCATCTTTTTTCTGTACCACTACGATCGGCGCAGAGTATGGACTACAGCTGGGCTGGATAACCTTCTGCTCTAAAAGTCCCTGAATGTGGGCTTTTACTTGTTCGTACTGGGAGGGCGGGAGCCTACGGTAGCGTTGGCGTATGGGAACATTGTCCAGGAGGGGAATTGTATGCTGGACCAATGGGGTACAGCCAAGATCGGAATCATCATGGCTGAATGTCTCAGAGTACTTTTCCAGTAAGGCACGGGCCTCAAAGGTTTCACCAGGAGACAAGGTCTCCCATGACAAGTGTGAAAAATCTGGAGAACATGTTGCATTCGCCTCCACAGACTGAATAAGGACCACTTGTTCCTCATCTTGATTTTGGATGTGAAACTGTACAGGGCATCCTGATGGTAAAGGTTCGCCTAAGTGGAGGTCTCCTAGTGTCGTCTTGGCCGGCAGCCACCTATCCTGACTGCCCACATTAACCACAGGCACACTCACGGCTCCATTATTGATTGGGAGAAAAGCTGATGGAATGAGCAGATCTGCTGGTAGTCGGTTACCCCCTGGTGCCAATGGTTCCAGCAATGCAGAGGAAAGAATGGCACCAACTCGCTGGTTGCAGTCAGCTGGGACAAAACGTAGAGACCCAGCTGGAATCAGGACTGCTGGACCCCGCTGCACTCGGACTGACCCCACCCTTCCAGTGGTCTGCAATTGGTCAAAGTGCTGGCATTCAGCCAGCGCGCGGGCCCAGCCTTTACCTGCCAATGTAGCGTCCGAGGCTTGAAAGAGAGATGCACCATGTTGATGGAAGAGCTCCTGATAGCAGCTACTGATTACATTCATTCCAAGCAAACCTGGGACCCGTCGTTTCTGAGCTTGGGTAGAGGGATCCTGGGTGGTGGCTACCACCAGAATACCCATCTTCGGGAGAACCTTCCCCAGAATTTGGACTTCCACTTCAGCATACCCTCGATAAGGGATTTCTAAACCGTTCGCTCCCTTCAATGTAAGCCAACTACACGATCTAAGAGGTATTTGAAGCCGTGGTTGGAGATGTTTCTCAAAGAACTCTTCGGTGACTGTGGTCACCATAGAACCCGTGTCTAACAAACAAGGTACGGCTAAGCCTTCCATTAACACCTCCACTACAGGACAGTTACCAAGGAGCTTTGAAGACACTGGTTGATGGGTGCCCGGGGAATACCCTTCTGATGCCTGGGCTACAGCATCAGAGGGTGCTAGTTTACCGCCGGTGACCTTGTGGCTGCACCATCATCTGGTGGGGGGGCCGAGGTTGCAGTAGGCAACAGGTTGGGACAATTTCGGGCCAGATGGCCAGGCTGGTTACAGCGCAGACATATAGGCGTATCGTCCGGCTGGAATCGAGGTTGGAACTGAAGTGTACGAGACCCACCCCCACTTCCCCTCCGAGGGTAATCTGAACGTTGTGGGCGAGGAACGGGCACTTGAGAGTGATTCATGGTTCGTTGTGGGGGTGATGGATTACCGAGCCGCTGCATAATGACATCTAACATAGCTTGTTGATGACGCAAGGTCTCCTTCACTTCGTTCATCTCTGAGTTGGGTTTGGCCGAAATGATGTTGAGG
Source organism: Engraulis encrasicolus (assembly GCF_034702125.1). Lineage (NCBI taxonomy): Eukaryota > Metazoa > Chordata > Actinopteri > Clupeiformes > Engraulidae > Engraulis > Engraulis encrasicolus. Next base: position 32,830,274 of record NC_085873.1, on the reverse strand, counting down.
TCAGCCTCACACTCTGTGGTACCCTGTGCACTGCATGAATATGCCCGTGGTCTCTGCTTATTAGCATTCTCTCCCTCTTCTACCCACCGCACTGCCTCACTGCGTATGTCCAGAAAGGAGGAAGAAGGGTGTTGACGCACATGACGCTTTAACTCTCTTTTTAGCATGTTGTCTCGGACATGTTCTGCGAACTGGTCACGTAATACGACATCAGGGTCAGGGAAATATGATGGAGCCTTACGCTTCACCTTCTCCATAAGGGACATCAAACTATGTGAAAATTCACGCAATGACTCCCCCTCTAACTGCCGCCGCTGGAAGAATTGTTGCTGTAAATTAATATAAGACTGAGAACACCCATATGCATCCAGTAATATAGTGAAAATTTTGGTCGCATCGTCACGTTCACCATGTGGTCGAAATTTTACCTCTGCTTTTGCTTCCCCGTCTAATAAATCAAATACAAACAATGTTTTTTCAGCACTAGACATAGGACGAGCTGCCAATGACCTTTTGATCTCCTCCACCCACTCTTCTATACTCAGGGTGTCCTGAGAAGTCTTACCCGAAAATCTAGGGCATTTACGCTCCCTAGGAACAAACACATAACGCCCGGTGGTTTGGGGCGAGGGTGGCGTTGAACTACCAACCGAAGGGATTGCGGCTGGGGACGGGTTTACCCCTCGAGAAGCGGGGACAGGGTCACTATCTGTTTCCGAGCTATTGCCAGAATTGGGATTTACCTCAACCCGAGCAGGCCTTTGACTCACTTCTTCTCTGAGCTGCGCATTATCTGCTTGAAGTTTTTGTACCATCTCCTGAAGTGCTCTCAATTGTTCCGCCATATCGTCGTTAGACATGATGAGGTCTCACTGCACACAAACCAACACACCCACAAACACACACCAGCCAGACGCACGCCACACGCACACAACCGGCAAGCCACACACGCAACCCACACACCACACACAGCAGCCACACAGGAAAAAGAGGAAAAAGTAAAACAAGGGAAAAAAAACTACCAAACAAGGTGAGTGATTACAGTCAAGAACTTAAACTTCAAATCATACAGGCTCCCCAGTGATACAGAGGCCCACAGCGTAATAGAGGGTTTCTGTCGTCGTCTGGTTCGATGTAGGTCGTCTTGTAGCTCAACCACTGCTTTTCCCCAGGTGTACCTGACTAAAACAGCCTTGTAAAATCAGCCTCTTTCATAACCCTGCTCGCAGCGCCAAATGTAACCTAGCCCCTTTTTCTTGGGGCTGTACCAATCCCACTCAGGGGTCAAGTGAATGACCACAAGGCTGATATCACAAGAATAGTTATTTTTATTATTAAATGCAATTATCACAAGGTACAAATAGAATTTAAAAGTCTTTCTTCAAGGCAGCGGTCAACAGGCACCCCAAGACCAACACTTCACACAAAACACTTCTAAGTGAAAAGAAAAATAATACCACAAACCACCACTCTCACATAGTCTTGCAATCGCCAACAGAACAAAATAATGGAGGAGGGAAGGGAGAGGCTAGGAGCTTGAAGGAGATTAGAAACAACACTGCACTCAGTAGTTCCACACTCAGAGGGCCCTCTAATGGACACCAGTACACAAAGTTGAATTTTCCAGCACACAATGGTGACACCCCAATAGTTGGGCAAACGCACAATAGCTACTCCAAGCTCAAACAAAAAAGGGGGGGAAAAATGGAAAGCGGGACAGGGCAAAAGCAATTCCAATATGAGAGGGTCACTAAATAAACAAAAACACAATAAATGAAAATGAGGTGCACTGTTCACTCAGGTACCAGGGAAAAGCAGTGATTGACTACTCTACAATTCAGGGTATTGGGGCGGTTCACGCACACTCCCTAGAAGAAACCAAAATAAAGGCAGACATACAAAATATAACCAACATTAGTATAGGCCACATTTAAGACTCAGATTATTAAAATCAATGCTGCTTTACATCCTTCCATGGATTACAAAAAAACCTCATCACAGCAGCCCTACATAGGCTATAATAAAAACTTCACTGAGCAATGTTCAATCTTTCACCAACTCATTAATTCATTAATTCATTAATTCATTCATTCCTTCACAAACTCATTCAATCATGCATTCATGCATTCATTCATTCATTCATTCATTCATTCATTCATTCATTCATTCATTCATTCATTCATTCATTCATTCATTCAATCATTCATTCAATCATGCGTTCATTCAAATTATTTTCCATGGTTGTACTGGACAAATTGAGTCATGCCTACCAGGGTATGAGGATAAGTCCAGACTCTGTTGAAAGACTGCGAGGTCCAGAATCGTGGGCTACAAGCTGCCCCAGTCAAGCTCAACAGTGCGGTGTGATACACCGCTGGTCCTGCTCAATACTCGCACGCAGGTGCACTAAAAATCAACAGAATGCAGCGTCACCCTCTGTTATGAACTTCCCACCTACATCAGTTTTAGTATGAACGCTTCAGTGTATTTATTCACAATAGTGCCTACCGGAATGTTATGTTAGTCGTGCGTCTCTACACACGTCATTAGGAATTCCCAGACAATAGCTGCTGATGGCCAAGGATGCACTAAGAACGAAACAGCGAAGGATGGAATTAGTGACTACTAACATCCTGTTAAATATCATAATACTTGGGTAGTTTAAAAGCCTCCACCAACCTGAAACATTTCAACACTAGGACAGACGCGTCTTTTCGTTTACGCTCACACCGTCTTGGGAGGTACTTGTGTCAACTAGGGATCAGCAAAGCGCGAGGTAAGTATTCATTACGATGCATCACTGTAGCGGATAATATAATATTAATTAAAAAGTGTATTGATACTTTTAATGATTGAAATTGACCTACCCCAGATGTATTTTTAAACGGCAAACAGGTAAGTTCCCAGCACATGAACTTGGCGTTGCCTACACAAACGCCGACAGCAAACAATTCTTTCAGTGACGCCCCCCAGGTGAATTGAATATCAGTGATTACCTTGCGCGCCCTGACTCAAGGCTCATTGCACCGCCAGGTAGAGGCGGTGCCCTGGAGACGCCATAATAATTTGTAGTTTTCCCCAACAGGACTTCCTGGCTACAGTTACGTGCTACACGGATCCATTGACTTTCACTAGCTTAGCGCCATGCTCCGTCTTTTAACTTGTCTTAAAACAAGACAACGGCTTACATGAAAAATAAGACACTTTACCACCTTTATAAACCCTGGCCAACGATTTTAACTGTATTAAGCCCCAAAATAGTGGCATACCCCTTTAACGTAATGGGTGAATGCGTATCATATTTTCAGCACCTTTCATGAAATTGCATAATGCATCCATGAGTGTTTATTTCATGAGGCATGAGTCTATGGGACCTTTATTTTGACATGTGTTTT
>NC_085873.1:32751585-32826779 GCF_034702125.1 Engraulis encrasicolus | reverse complement strand
GGGTTTTAGTTCTATCGCATCGGGTTTTGTCAGCAAACCCCCCGTTACTAAATCTATTGCATCTCCTTGTCAAGTCCAAAAAAACCCAGCCGTCAATTCTATCGCATTGTGGGTGTCCATTCACCCCAACATCTGAGCTGCGTCCTTAGCTATGCCTCCATTTTTGTATAGAGGCGCGTCTCCTAGATAGGGAAAGTGGTCGCCCCATAGCAACGTACCAAGCGCAGTGGTGAATCTACTTTCTCACGAAGCCTTAGATCAACTTTTTAATAAATTTAATACAATTAATAGGCCTACTTAAATGCTTGTAACCGGGTGATATAAGCTGAAATAGCGTTCCTTCGAGGTGTCCCGATATCAAGGGAAAATGGACCTGGCGAAGCGAACTTTAGCCCTCTCGGCTGGCGCCGTCCGGGGCTGTTTAGAAAACGCTCCCCACGTCCATTATTTCCCTTGAAATCGTGACACCTCGTCGTCCGCTATTCCAAACGTAATAGTGCCGTCCAAGCCGCTGAAAAATTCTAACCCTGGCGCTCTTTTCCCAAGTAGAAAAACAAACAATTTTTCTCCCTCTCAAGAGGGCATGCCTTAAATCAGGGGGCCAGAATGCAATGGACTGAATTTAATTTGACCGTTTTGAGTGGTGGTGTAGATGGTGAACAGTTTCAAGTCAATGCCTTTGTGTCTCTCTCTCAGATTGCTCTTTGCTCCTTTCCTCCATCATTTCACCTCTTCCTCTCGTGCATAATGACAAAAATGATTCGTTTTTCTCTACTTTCCAACCTTTTTTGTGTGTATACTCCTCATTCAGTGCACGAGCACATGGGCACTGAGCTTAAAACAGCAGACTGTGCATCTGTGAGAGTAAGAAAAGAGAAGTGACGATGGCAAAGAACGAGAGAGTAAGCAGACAGATGGAGAGTAGGCCAAAGAAACGAAAGAAATGAACCTCTACGAGACAAGGGAGATGTAATTTACATTTTAGGCAGTTCCCGTCGTTGAAACCTAGCTGGCGACATTGATTTCCTAACGTACATGTATACCATGAATATTGACAGAACGCTGACAAAGCTGTCCCTACATTATTGTGTCTACACCTTTTTAAGACTTTTCTTTTTTTGTAACCAGTCAAAGTGTCAGTGACACTCCCCCTAATCCCACCTTGCCATCTCTCTCCTAACAATAGTTGACAGACCCTAATTCAGGAGAAATGCATTTGCCATCATTAAGACCTACCTGTTGTGTTATGTGCTGTAATTTATTCTAATTATAGCAGGAGACGAAACATTGCTTTTCGGTTTTCATATCATCCATTACATGAACCATAAGGCTTGGAGAGGCAGGCCTAGCCAGGGCTGGACTGGTAATCTGGCATACAGGACTGGTAATCTGGCATACAGGGCAGGACTGGTAATCTGGCATACAGGGCATTTTCCCGCTGGGCCAACATGCCTCATGGGCAGGTTGCTGTTGTTTTTTTGCTTGTTCGTGTGTTTGTTTCCTTAGAGATGGGCCCTCCATCTAGAAAAAAGTCGGCCCCCATTGTTTACCTTTTAATATAATTAGTGGACTGAGCTAAACATAACTTCGTAGAAAGCAAGTGGTACTGTTTGAGGCCTGGTCCATACATGCCAGAAAATGCCCCGGGCTGTTGTTCGGCCCTCCCGGTCCATCTTCTGGGCCTGGCCCGACACTGAGCTGCATTGCAATGCTGTCCAAGTGCCCACCTCCATTACCTCCCTCAAAGCCTCCCATGAACAAGTAGAGCCTGCTGAATAGTACATGGACATAGACATAGACATCCACCTGAGGTTTTATGATTTAATTTGATGGTCTTGATTAAATTGATGTCATGCATCAGGGGAATCCAATATTTTAAGCGCCTTTTCCCATTCTGAAGCATCCAGTAGAAGGGCGTCATCAGAAACAGAAACAGAATAGTCAGCAATATTTTCTCATATCTGTATGTTCTCCTTCGGAGTCCTTTCGGTCTTTTTTCATGCTTCTTTTGTGAGTCGATCTGTGCCGCCTACAACACAATGTGTAATGTGGGCTGGCACTTTGGTTATATTTTGCTTATCAATCCCTGCTGAAAAGGGAGCTGTGAATTATTCTGTAATCCCAGCGGAGATCGTAAATTTCATGATGAATTTAGAAGTTCTGATCCAGGGGCCTTGTAAAAGGATGTTTACACGTTTCTGCTGTCATTGTGCAGTTCATCATATGGACCCCCTCCTCATGTCTCATTCCTTTTCATGTCTCCATTGTTCACCACTGTGGGACTGGCTGCTAATGGTTGTTTTAACCTGCTCTATATTTCTATGAAATTCTCTAGACGGCTTTTTGCATTTGAAGAAAATAGAACTCATTTCAAACAGAGAGTTGCACTTGTTGATGATATATAAAACCAACTTTACAGAGACCTACTGAGGCTGCAGTATTGGAGAGCATCTTGTTGAAGCGTTCAGTGAATTCATCCGTCTACGCCTAATGACCCAAAGTAATACTACTTATGGTAATCCTTGTGTAATGAAACTCGGTAGTGATGATACTCTTGGTTAAGTCTAAACACTAAAGAAGACTTGACAACAAGTCTTAAAAAAGACAACTGATTTCGTTTTGCTTCTGTGAGTGAGGCAGTAGAGTAGTGATTAGTTCGGCTTCAATGCTGCAGTGGACTTTTGAACAAATCCGTCTTTGCCTAATGATCTAATGTTATGATACTTATGGTAATACTTGTGTAATGAAACTCGCAGTGATGATAATCGTGGTTAAGTCTAAAGACTTAAAGGTGCACTGTGTAATATGTTTTGTTGTTCATTTCCAGAATTCATGCTGCCCATTCACAAATGTTATCCTTTAAACAAATACTTACCACCACCATCAAATTCTAAGTTTTCATTATGACTGGGAAAATTGCACTTTTCATACATAAAAAGGGGGGTCATCTCCATGGTCTGCCATTTTGAATTTCTAGCTGCAAAACATACTGTAAGTCATACTAGTAAGTATTGCTTTATTATGTAGTAGATATTCACGAAAAGATCAAATTTAGCAATAGGCAGCACAGTTTCAATGTGCAGCATAGTTGCAATACCTACTCTGGCCACCATCCTACACAGTGCACCTTTTAAGACGTGGCCATCAAGGAGACAACTAAAAAAAGACTGATTTAGCTCTTTATGGGTTTTGCTTTTGTGTGTGAGGCAGCTGAGTAGTGATTAGCTTGGCTTCAATTTTGCAATGGGGGGACTTTTGTCAGCCTCAATTGTGCCATTTTGTCTGAGCACAAGAGAGCCGTCTCTGATGTCTGGTGATGCGGTTTACGGAGGACAGACTCCCGTCTCCTGCAGTACAGAGGCCTTTGTAGTCTCTGGGCGTGCAGGAGGGAGGTGTGGGGGACTCATTAAGGGACGTCTTGATTATAAGGTTGCAGCCCACTCCACTCCGCTCCCCTCCGCTCCACTCCCCTCCACTTCACTCCACTCCACTCCACTCCACTCTGCACGCCTGAAGAGCCCTGCTGTCGCCACACAGATGATGATGTAGCCATCCGAGGACGAGGCCAAGATGAGGAGATTGATGAAGCGCGCCGGCCGCACTCTTCAATCTGTCATTATATGGCCGTGATCACAGCAATGACTATAGTTTTTTCATATTGAATCAGGAGATGGAGTTTTGACTCTTCCTCATTACGAACCTCTCGGCTCTAGCTCCTGCCCAAACCCACCCAAGACATGAAAAGCCAGGTTGGCACGCCCGGCTCTACCTTTAGAGACGAGACCGTGTTATGAAGGCGCCCCACACCAACTGAGAGAGAGAGATACCCTTGACATTTCCCCAGGTCAGAAAAGAAGGGGGATGTTGATGCAGAGTTTGTCAGATAAGCATCGCTGCATTTTTTCCCCCCCTCACACATACAAAAAAATATGTACATGATTAAATAGTTAAAGGTTTATCGGGAGGCAAGGTGTATTTTAAATTTAAATTAATTATGCATCGACTTTGGCCTTTTTTCTGTCTGAGCTCAAACATTTTAATTAGTGTATATTGAACACTGTGCTGCATACACTGCTAGGTGTAAAAGCAAATTGGGTTCTCACTTCTCCTCAGTGCGTAGTTAAGATATGTAAATTATTCCACAGCACTGGGCAGATATCCTGCCGCCCTATTGAATGAAATAAACAAATTAAAGTGGAAGGTCCCAAGGAAGAAGAAAAAAAATGACTTTCAATGTTGTGTTCATTTGCCTTTTGGTGGGTGATTGTTCTTTTTGTGGTGGTGTGCCGACCGAGGCCCTGTCTGGAAGTCTGTATGGCCTGTGGGCACTGATAAAACACAGAAACTTGATTAGTGGAGTCAATAATCCAGGCAGAAGACGCATGAGTGATGGAGTGGATTGGAATGAAAGATGTCGTTGTGACATGATGGCGTTGAGCTCACACACTCTCAAACATGACATCACATGATGGCGTTAAACTCTCACCAATCTCCTCAAACAATACGCAATTGTTCCCTGCTGCGCTCCCTCCCGCTCTGTCACTTACCTTTATCGCGATGAAGGGGGGTTGAAGGGCGGAACCCACTCAGAGGTGACGTGAGCTCTTTCCATTTTTGTGTTTCGCTCGCATAATTATCACGCCATTTTCATGCCTCGTTGTCTCGGAGGAGACGGTAGCTCGGGTCGGCTAATCAGCTCTGGGCCTGCCCCCACTCAGGAGCCACCCACTCCCCCCAGATTCCCCTCAGTCCTCCAACAGCTGACTCTGCTGCTTCGCATGTACACGCAAATCCCAACCAAGAGCCGAACGCAGTTAAGCACCAACTTCTGAAAAGGTCACGAAGATGCCCTTTACAGAAAGTACATACTAGGTAGGTATAGTGGGAGGAGGAGGAGGAGGAGGATGGGAAGACTATGATGACATAGGGGTGGAAGAGAAAAAGAGGAGAAAAGGAAGAAAAAGAAGAATTGGGACTTGAAATATGCCTCTGCCTTCCCTATTGCTGTTTTTTATTCCAATTAATCAAGTGGAATATGAGTTTGGGGCCGTGACCCATCCGCTGGATTCTGTTGCAAATCTGTTCAGTGGTAGGGCTGAGACCCAAACGGTGGTGTGGTGTTTTTGGAAGAGGAGAAATGAGGATGAGTTTGGGCTGTGCTAATGCAAAAGTTTCTGAGTTTTCTACTGCCCAGCACGGTATGGTCGCCATGAAAATATGTTTTGACAGATGTTGATGCAGTGGGCCCAAACTGTTATTGTAGGATGCTTCCATGCTTGGCTTAGGCACTCATTGACTTCCCACATCACCACTTGCCAGCATTCTCTCTTCCTTTGTCTTTCTCTCTCACACACTCTTTCTCTCTCTTTCTCTATATCTCTAGCTCTCCTTGTCTCTCTCTCTCTAGCTCTTGGCGACAGACAGACAGACAGACAGACAGACAGACAGACACAAACACAAACACAAACACACACACACACACACACACACAACACACACCCACACACACACACACACACACACACACACACACACACACACACACACACACACACACACAGAGTCTACAACCAGTCATGGTGAAGTCTATGGGCTGCATTGAAACTTGTGTACCTGTACTCGGTCTGCATTGTCTGCTTTTTTGTCCTTTTATTATTCAGTTAAATCAATGGCTCTGTGTGCTTTTCCATCTTGCCATCTTTTGATCACCCCTCTGGCATACAGGGCATCGATTAACCCTGTGGCAGGCTTTCACACTCAGGGTTGATGACTACTCTGCAACGAAAAAAAAAAGTTTGCGGCTGCCTTTTTTGTACATGGTGTGTTTGTGTGTGTGTGTGTGTGTGTGTGTGTGTGTGTGTGTGTGTGTGTGTGTGTGTGTGTGTGTGTGTGTGTGTGTGTGTGTGTGTGTGTGTTTGTGTGTGCGTGTGCGTGTGCGTGTGTGTGTGTGTCTGTGTTTTTGAGTGTTTGTGTGTCGGTGTGTCAGAGTATGTTAAATGACACAGAAAGCGGTCTAGAGAAATGGTTGATCTGTCAAAAAAAAGGCCCACTCTTACAAGAGTAGAGCGAGGAGAAAAGCTCTTTGGAATTGCTATATGGCAATCGGGAACCACACTGGTGTTTTCAGAAAGAGAAAAAAGCAGCCTGACGGCACCTTAAAAGCCATTAAAGATTTTCTGGCAAACAATAACTGCTGATTGTGTCACCGTGACACACTGCCTTTTGAAATTTGTTCCTTCTTTTTTCCCCTCTGACAAGCTTCTTCTCATCTCACCTAGCTACCTCTCCCTCATGTCAGCGTGTTATCTTTCCTTACCTGACAGGGTATTTATAACAGCTCGCTGTTGCTGCTGCTACTGTGTGTGTGAAAGCCATAATGTGACCTCCCTCTATGTCATCCTTCTAGCTCAGAAGGAGGTCTCTAACAAACTCAACAAAGAGGTATGATGCCAAAAAACGAGGCCCAAAATAGTCCGACTGACCTCATTATCGTCATCAACTGACACTATAATATTTATGGGACGGTAATTATGAGGGAAATGTGAACTGTGGCGGCCGACTTGTGTTGTGTGAGGAGTGAGTTGTTTTATTAAAAGTGAAAGGCAGCTAAGAACGGTGTGAAAGGCGTCATACTCGACTTTTTACACGCCATCTTTTCCTAATCTTACGACAGGCTTTATGCCTGAGCATATTGAGACATATGTATGTGGGTCGAGTATGTGGCCAAAGAAGTCTGTGTGGACAAAGAAGTCTGATGATATTTCACATTGTGGGTAAAATCAGCATCCAACCGATTTTGTAAATGGCTTTAGACTAGACTCACAACACTTATTGTAGATCCAGGGTTTTGCAAGTAATCGCACAGACTTTGAATCGATCTCTTGTGTTGGTAAATATTTTTGGCCACATGCTTTCGGGCATAGATGAGCTGTGAGGTACCGGTAAATCTGCTTCAACAGGCTTTTTAGCATGCCTCTATCTGTTTTTTTTGTTACATGCCTCTACGTATCTGGTTTGACCTTTGAAGGAACCCATTACCTATTCAGCGAGCCACTATACATGTGGAACAATTGGAATTCAGCTTTTGAGCTTAAGATGTCAGTTCCTGATTCTTAATCTAAGCTGTGAATTTGGGTCTCCTCAAGTGCACATTTCACCTAAAGATTTGTGGATGCGATCTTGGGAAAAACGTCGGATGTTCGCTCTGGCCCTTTCTCAGGAAACAGCGAAAATAGGTCGAGAAGCAATGTTTTTCCTGAAATCGGGTTTTTCATTAAAATTGTTGTTGTTTAAAATCTTGTCAATCATCTGAAAATATTTTGTCTGAAATCGCCGTTTTAATGTGTTAAAATGAAGATTTACATGGCCCGCTGTGTGGTGAGAAGGGAGGCAGCCGTGAGCAGTCTGCCTACGCAGCCAACGTGCTGACTACGCTTGTAGCGCAGGGGCGCGCGAGGTTGAGGGAAAACATAAGCACCGCGCAGGAAGTTTGTAGACTTGAAAGGCTCAGAATTTGCACGTGTGTAGGGCCTGGCCACTTATTGTCAGCGCATCTGAACACCTGCAGTCTCGATGAAGCAGAGTTTTTCCTCTCAAGTTATAGGTCTAAAGTAAGAAGGAACAACTTTCCAATGAACACAGAAGAACAGTAGGCGACACCTTCTCCGTGGATCGGAGCCGTCGAGCCCTGCGTGCTTGTCAAGTCAGTCTTATGGGTCATTCCAGCTGGAATCAGCAAATGGTCCCCACTCGACCCCCTCGGATTTGCTTGAAAAAAAATTATGTGATGGCTTAAACATCCAATAGAACATATTCACCATTGCAGATTTCAGCTGTGCATACTTTTCCCACAAAAAAGCTGTAAATAAGGACACCCCCTCCCCCTGATTTGGTGTCACTGCCTGAGTGACCATATTCAGACTTAATTATCTCCAAAACTATTTGTGGTAGGTCCATTATTTTTTCAGGGCTAAGAGTCATAGACCTGATGAGCATACATTACAATTTGCAGCACTGTATGCCAAATTACACCTTAATACTGGCCCTCTACTTTTCTTTGAAATTAAAATTGCAAGGGCTTTCAGATGTCCATAAAAACCTCAAATTAAAACATTCAAGGTTCATCCTAGGTACATGGTCAGATATGTGCCATGACTTTCACATCACATCATATTTGAAATAAGGGTCCAATGGTTGTTGAGATGCAGAGGTCCAAAAATGGCAATAAAAACTAATTTATACCATTATTTGGGAGCAATATTTCCCAATCTATGACACCAGTTGTGAACTTGCTGTTTGGTGTCTCTGAAAGATAATATTATTATTCATAACATATCTAAAATTTGGGATGGTGTTTTGCCCCATTATTTTTATAATGAATTTTTAAAAACTCATTCCTGTGTGACATGCAGGTGTACCTTAGAAGCCCTGTTACCTTAGAAAAAAATTGGGTTTACTACACCTAAAAATGGAAAATAGCCAAGTCAGGTGTACACTAAAACCTAAAATCTCTGATACCAAATAGGTGATTTTATACTTGTTCAGCTCAGTATTTCAGTATATCTGACTTAAACCTCAAATTCCATCCTAAGAAGGTGGCCAAATCCCCTTGATTTTGGTGTTCCATTTTCACACAAAGGATGGCGGCTCATGGAGCCAATGGCATAGTTCCAAAATAGTTCCAGGAAGTCAGCATCATGGGAAGGAAACAATACACCATTGTTTGGAGCAATATTTCCAATATATGACGGCGGTTGTGAACTTGCTGTTTGTTGTTTCTCGAAGAGGATATTCTTATTAACAACATGTCTAAAAAATTGGGATGGTGTTTTGCCCCTTTATTTGTACAATGCCTTTTCAAATATCAATGCAGTGTGGCATGCATCCCTCAAATCCATCCAAAGTGGCGTCATGAAAAAAAAAACCCACCTTTTTTTAGAGCAATACCTCCAAAGTGTGACACCAGCTGTGAACTTGTTTTTTGTTGTGTCTGTAAGAGGACATTTTTATTAACAACATAGCAAAAAAATAGAATGGTGTTTTGCCTCATTCCTTTTAATGATCGTAAAGCGCATTGCGGTGTGACATAAGCCTGTGATCAAATAGTGCAGAGGGAAGCGGAAGTGGTGAATTGTTCTGGGCCAAGGACATGGGGAATCAAGATTGGGTACTCATTACATTGCATGTATTGGGAAGGGGTCTCTTCAGACGACTTTATCCCGGGCCCAGGCAAAGCTGTTTGTTCAGCTCAGTATTTCTGATATTTGTCAGGGATTCTGGCCTCATCTTTTTAAGTGTACTATCGGCCAGATGATCAAGTGACTACGCAACATGTTCTCACTGGCGCTACGTTAGCAATAAATTCAAGATGGTTGAGAGAAGTACCATTTTGAGAGAAGTCATAAAAAAACAACCTCTGGAAATAAAACAAGGTGTTGATATGATTTCTTTGATGCTACCTTGGACTTCCTTGATGGGTGATTTAATATTTGAAAAAAAAAAAAGATGAAATGTATTAAACAAGTCAGGAACTTTCAATGCTCTGGCCTGTGACAAATTATTTTATACACACTTAGCTTTCAATCACCAGCTGCATCTTATGAGTTGACTTTATAAGGTAACTTGCCATTGTCATTGATGATGCATTAGGTATCTGCACTCATATTGTTGTGTGCAATCGTCCGTCACTGGCAATTCAATGAGGAATACCTGAATGAAACTTTGAATGAAACTTTATTGTCGTTGTACAGGTGCATCGAAATTGGTACCTTGAAAAACAATGACAACATAGGTATTGATTTCAGTAAGGATACCACCACCATGCTCAGGGCACTTCGGTCAGGGGAGGATGATGGGGGGCGGGAAGTTCTACAATCAGGATACCTCTTTTCAAACTGTCTCCTCCTATGTGTCATCTCTAATCAACTTTTACTTTCCTATGCGACCATAAAACAGTCCCACCCCCGCCAACAGTCACCACGACAGAGGTACCCTGACTGTAGAACTGTGCCCCGCCCCCAATCCACCACCATATCTGAACGCTTTTGCATGCTGCAAAGCTTCCTTTCGGCTTCAATTATTTCACCTGGATCAATGTAATGATGAACTTTACAAGTAATGAACATTGTCTACAAATATCCAAGCCATGATTGTTGTAATCACTGCTGCTAACCTGCCATTCACTTGTCAGCATTGCAGTGGTATAATGTTATAATGATGCAAGCAGCTGAATTAGATCGCAACAATATGACAAGAACCACATGGTTTGCCTGGTGCCAATATGAACGTCTGTGCCTTCAATTTTCACCTGATATTAAATACTGCATGCAAGCAAACTCTTCTAACTAAAACTCCAGGACCATGTTGTCAAAATAGTCTGAGGTTATCTCTAGCCAGTATGAATTTATTTGTATGAAGTATGAAGTTATTTTGCAATACAGCTGGTAACTTAACGAGTAAGACACAAGCTTCATAGCAAATATAAAGTTACAGTTGCTGATTGAAAGATTAGTTGGGATGGGAGTCCTTGTTGCAAACAAGAGTGCTACAATTCTTTAATCCTCTCCTATTTCATCACTTTATTCCAAGACTACAACTACCGCTACCAGTACCACTACTACTACTACTGCTACAATTACTAAAATGTTGATTATGAGTATTAGTATGATTTTACAATTAAAATAATTAATGTCTATCAAAGCCATGTGCAATATGCTATTCTTGCTGTGTGGCAGCAATCAATTCATTTACAAGTGTTATGGTTTCCCTAGAATTTGCTTTGTCATTCACAGGGTAGCCATCTTGTTTTCACTATTAAGGTGACATCAGAGCCATGGATTTGAGAGTTGTGACAAGTCGGTTGGTGACATGGTCCTCATAGCTTCAAGTAGTTGTAGCCAATTGAGATTTTGAAAGTCCGTTATAAAAAGAATGAGGCAAAACACCATCCCAATTTTTTTATATGTTGTTAAAAAAACATCCTCTTTCAGCAACACCAAACAGACAGAAGTTCCTACCTAGTGTCATAGATTGGAAATATTGCTCCAAACATTGGTGCAAATTATTTTTTTCCCATCTTTGGACCTCTGTATCTCAACAACCATTGGAGCCTTTAGTTAGATATACTATGATGTGAAAGTCATGGTATATATCAGACCATATACCAAGGATGAACCTTACATGTAGAACTTTGAGGTTTTTACAGACATTTGGAAACCCTAGAACATATGATATCTACAAAAAGTAGAGGCACATTATTACGATGTGATTTGACTTACAGTGCTGCAAATTGTAATATATGATATTCAGGTCTGGGACTCTTAGCCCTGAAAATATAATGAATCTGACACAAATAGTTCTGGAGATAATTGAGTCTGAACATGGTCACTCATGCAATGTCGCTAAAACAAGCGTAGGGGGTGTACTTATTTACAGATTTTTTGTGCCAAAAGTATCCAGAGCTGAGTTCTGATATTGTGGATATGATCTATTGGATGTTTAAAGCATCACATACATTTTTTCAGGCAAATCCAAGGGGGTCGAGTGGGAGATTTTTCAGAAATTTGCTGATTCCAGCTGGAATGACCCTTATGCCTCTTGCAGACTTTTATAGGCTACAACTGCGACTAGGCTATTAAACGGCACTGGAATGTAGATTTCATTTTTTTATTGGAGAGCTCACAGGCAAACCTAAAACTAAAGCGCCCACGGGATTTACCTATAGCGAAATGTTTCATTTATTTTTACTGCGCTGTGTAGTCCTACTTGTCATAATTAACTGCTGAATTAGAAAATGCGGATGCGGCCAAGACAGGGCTTGTTAGGTTTCTGTAGCCTAATTTAGGTTAAAGAAGCCTCATCGGATCATCTCAGATGGGGAAGATTAAAATGCTTTTATTTAGAACCGTGCCAAATGTATGTGTTCAGTTAAAACGTTTTCAACAGTCCGTTTCCAGAGTCAATCTGAGATAGCCTACTCGGTGACGTTAAAACCTAATTCATGTCAGTCCTTTCCCACGACGCACCAAACAGTGAAGAAAAACGCTTCTCCTCTCTATTTTTGTGCTGCGTGCTGCTGAGGGTCAAAAGTGCTCTTGTAGGCTACTATTCCGAGGCAGCGCATAGCGAAATCTTTTGCCGCACTGGTAGGCTATACACACTTTGTCATAATAGCCTACGCTGTGCTGAATTGTCGTGTGTCGTGGATGTGGCCATAACTGGTCCTAACATTAGCCTATATAAGCGCACTGGATCATCTCAGATTGAAAAATAATATGCCTATGCATTTATGTCTTGTCTACCTAATGGGTTCAGTTAACACATCTTCAACAGTCAATTTTAAAAAGTCAAACGGAGATGCTCCGGTGACTTACACCTCCCCAGTCTTTCAAATAACCCAAGTCATTTCAAGCCACGCGTGAGATAGTGAAGAAGATAAGCGCGGACAAAACCTTTTCTCTTCTATAATGTCTGAGCTGCCTGCTGCAGAGTGTAAAAAACAAAGCGGTCTCGACCGTCTTGTAGCCTACTACAAGTAATCCGAGGCTTGTTTTTTTTTTTGCGTGGAGCTGGTGGGTTTTGTCTGCGCGCAAAACCATGTTTACCTCCAAGCAGAGAGCTCATTGCACTTAACCGAGACACTGATGGTTATGTTTGCATTTCTGACACATTTTGCTGATATTTTCGCTTCATACCCTAAACAGTAAGTACAATAGGACCTACATGTCATTCATTTCTTTTCCTGATCTGCTTTAGGAACCTATTTAAAAATGGCAAAAGTTGGGCAGTAAATTACGAATAGGCTACATAACTATACATGTCGAATCAATAGACCCAATTTAATTTGAAATTATATTCTATGCTCAGGCCACTATGTATTAGACGACCTACAGTTAGCCAGCAGTTTGGGGGTCTCAGGGAGACAAAAAAACATGGAAGACGCCATAGGCCCTTAGGCCTAGTGAAAAGTAATGGGTCATTCCAGCTGGAATCAGCAAATGGTCCCCACTCGACCCCCTCGGATTTGCTTGAAAAAAATATATGTGATGGCTTAAACATCCAATAGAACATATTCACCATTGCAGATTTCAGCTGTGCATACTTTTCCCACAAAAAATCTGTAAATAAGGACACCCCCTCCCCCTGATTTGGTGTCACTGCCTGAGTGACCATATTCAGACTTAATTATCTCCAAAACTATTTGTGGTAGGTCCATTATTTTTTCAGGGCTAAGAGTCATAGACCTGATGAGCATACATTACAATTTGCAGCACTGTATGCCAAATTACACCTTAATACTGGCCCTCTACTTTTCTTTGAAATTAAAATTGCAAGGGTTTTCAGATGTCCATAAAAACCTCAAATTTCAACATTCAAGGTTCATCCTTGGTACATGGTCAGATATGTGCCATGACTTTCACATCACATCATATTTGATATAAGGGTCCAATGGTTGTTGAGATGCAGAGGTCCAAAAATGGGCAAAAACTAATTTATACCATTATTTGGAGCAATATTCCCAATCTATGACACCAGTTGTGAACTTGCTGTTTGGTGTCTCTGAAAGACAATATTATTATTCATAACATATCTAAACTTTGGGATGGTGTTTTGCTCCATTATTTTTATAATGAATTTTAAAAACTCATTCCTGTGTGACATGCAGGTGTACCTTAGAAGCCCTGTTACCTTAGAAAAAAATGGGTTTACTACACCTAAAATGAATAGCCAAGTCAGTGTACACTAAAACCTAAAATCTCTGATACCAAATATGTGATTTTATACTTGGTCAGCTCAGTATTTCAGTATGTCTGACTTAACCCTCTATTCTATCCTAAGAAGGTTGCCAATCCCCTTAATCTTCGTGTTCCAGTTTCACACAAAGATGGCGGCTCATGGAGCCAATGGCATAGTTCCAAAATAGTTCCAGGAAGTCAGCATCATGGGAAGGAAACAAAACACCATTGTTTGGAGCAATATTTCCAATCTATGACAGCGGTTGTGAACTTGCTGTTTGTTGTTTCTCGAAGAGGATATTCTTATTAACAACATATCTAAAAATTGGGATGGTGTTTTGCCCCTTTATTTGTATAATGCCTTTTCAAATCTCAATGCAGTGTGGCATGCATCCCTCAAATCCATCCAAAGTGGCGTCATGAAAAAAAACCCACCATTTTTTAGAGCAATACCTCCAAAGTATGACACAAGCTGTGAACTTGTTTTTTGTTGTGTCTGTAAGAGGATATTTTTATTAACAACATAGCAAAAAAATAGAATGGTGTTTTGCCTCATTCCTTTTAATGATCGTAAAGTGCATTGCGGTGTGACATAAGCCTGTGATCAAATAGTGCAGAGGGAAGCGGAAGTGGTGAATTGTTCTGGGCCAAGGACATGGGGGAATCAAGATTGGGTATTCATTACATTGCATGTATTGGGAAGGGGTCTCTTCAGACGACTTTATCCCGGGCCCAGGCAAAGCTGTTTGTTCAGCTCAGTATTTCTGATATTTGTCAGGGATTCTGGCCTCATCTTTTTAAGTGTACTATCGGCCAGATGATCAAGTGACTACGCAACATGTTCTCACTGGCGCTACGTTAGCAATAAATTCAAGATGGTTGAGAGAAGTACCATTTTGAGAGAAGTCATAAAAAAACAACCTCTGGAAATAAAACAAGGTGTTGATATGATTTCCTTGATGCTACCTTGACTTCCTTGATGGTGATTTAATATTTGAAAAAAAAAAGATGAAATGTATTAAACAAGTCAGGAACTTTCAATGCTCTGGCCTGTGACAAATTATTTTATACACACTTAGCTTTCAATCACCAGCTGCATCTTATGAGTTGACTTTATAAGGTAGCTTGCCATTGTCATTGATGATGCATTAGGTATCTGCACTCATATTGTTGTGTGCAATCATCCGTCACTGGCAATTCAATGAGGAACACCTGAATGAAACTTTGAATGAAACTTTATTGTCGTTGTACAGGTGCATCGAAATTGGTACCTTGAAAAACAATGACAACATAGGTATTGATTTCAGTAAGGATACCAGGGCACTTCGGTCAGGGGAGGATGATGGGGGGCGGGAAGTTCTACAATCAGGATACCTCTTTTCAAACTGTCTCCTCCTATGTGTCATCTCTAATCAACTTTTACTTTCCTATGCGACCATAAAACAGTCCCACCCCCGCCAACAGTCACCACGACAGAGGTACCCTGACTGTAGAACTGTGCCCCGCCCCCAATCCACCACCATATCTGAACGCTTTTGCATGCTGCAAAGCTTCCTTTCGGCTTCTATCAATTCGCCTGGATCAATGTAATGATGAACTTTACAAGTATTATACATTGTCTACAAGTATCCAAGCCATGATTATTGTAATCACTGCTGCTAACCTGCAATCCACTTGTCAGCATTGCGGTGGTATAATGTTATAATGATGCAAGCAGCTGAATTAGTTCGCAACAATATGACAAGAACCACATGGTTGTCTGGTGCCAATATGAACGTCTGTGCCTTCAATTTTCACCTGATATTAAATACTGCATGCAAGCAAACTCTTCTAACTAAAACTCCAGGACCATGCTGTCAAAATAGTCTGAGGTAATCTCTAGCCAGTATGAATTTATTTGTATGAAGTATGAAGTTATTTTGCAATACAGCTGGTAACTTAACGAGTAAGACACAAGCTTCATAGCAAATATAAAGTTACAGTTGCTGATTGAAAGATTAGTTAGGATGGGAGTCCTTGTTGCAAACAAGAGTGCTACAATTCTTTAATCCTCTCCTATTTCATCACTTTATTCCAAGACTACTACTACCGCTACCAGTACCACTACTACTACTACTACTACAACTACTAAAATGATGATTATGAGTATTAGTATGATTTTACAATTAAAATAATTAATGTCTATCAAAGCCATGTGCAATATGCTATTCTTGCTGTGTGGCAGCAATCAATTCATTTACAAGTGTTATGGTTTCCCTAGAATTTGCTTTGTCATTCACAGGGTAGCCATCTTGTTTTCACTATTAAGGTGACATCAGAGCCATGGATTTGAGAGTTGTGACAAGTCGGTTGGTGACATGGTCCTCATAGCTTCAAGTAGTTGTAGCCAATTGAGATTTTGAAGTCCGTTATAAAAAGAATGAGGCAAAACACCATCCCAATTTTTTTATATGTTGTTAAAAAAAAACATCCTCTTTCAGAAACACCAAACAGAAAGTTCCTACCTAGTGTCATAGATTGGAAATATTGCTCCAAACATTGGTGCAAATTATTTTTTTCCCATCTTTGGACCTCTGTATCTCAACAACCATTGGAGCCTTTAGTTAGATATACTATGATGTGAAAGTCATGGTATATATCAGACCATATACCAAGGATGAACCTTACATGTAGAACTTTGAGGTTTTTACAGACATTTGGAAACCCTAGAACATATGATATCTACAAAAAGTAGAGGCACATTATTACGATGTGATTTGACTTACAGTGCTGCAAATTGTAATATATGATATTCAGGTCTGGGACTCTTAGCCCTGAAAATATAATGAATCTGACACAAATAGTTCTGGAGATAATTGAGTCTGAACATGGTCACTCATGCAATGTCGCTAAAACAAGCGTAGGGGGTGTACTTATTTACAGATTTTTTGTGCCAAAAGTATCCAGAGCTGAGTTCTGATATTGTGGATATGATCTATTGGATGTTTAAGGCATCACATACATTTTTTTCAGGCAAATCCGAGGGGGTCGAGTGGGAGATTTTTCAGAAATTTGCTGATTCCAGCTGGAATGACCCTCAAGAGAGTCTGTCTGTGTGTACCAAGAGAGCTTAGTAAATATTCATTCTGGTACGGGCAAATGTAATTCACCTGAAAACCCCTAATCCAATACAGATCTTGAGAAGATGTGCAAAGGTAATCACTCTGGCTCCTAAAACAGTGCTTTGTACTGAGTCTGCCATTATTGGGAGAGTAAATCTCAAGGAGTGTGCCAGCACACGAGCCCCTACAATACCGCCTGTCCACACAGACATACTACAGTTCCTGTTTGTGAAGTGGTGCAGTCGTCTAGGGCAGCAGTTTAAACTCGCCCCCTAAATTATACATCAGACTGAGTGGCAGTGCAGGGTCAGCTTCCTCTATTTGTAGAGGGATGCCCGGGAAGCAAGCTGGAGAACAGAGGCCATCGAGACGAGAGACTTGTTGGTGGTTGTAGGCTTGTGAAGGAGTAGGTTAAGTATACGGTGGAGCTGTAGAGGCGCGGCCTGTAGACTAATTGTAGGCAAATGAAGGTGTAGGGTTTGCCCAAAAAACAGGCTGTAAAACATGCCTGTAGTTGAAGACATGTGTAGGTATCTGTACCTGTGTCTTTAAATCAGGGGTCCCCAAACTAAGGCCCGGGGGCCGGATGTGGCCCGCCAGGCCCCTTTGACCGGCCCTCCACCTCACTGCATCTCACCATTTGAACTGGCCCAAAGAAGCAATCCTCACAGAAAAAAAAGATAAAATATATTTTTTAAGTATTTTATTTTGTTTATCAACAGGCCTTCCTACAGTTTAATTTTCACTAACTTAGTGTGAATCACCAGACGTTTCCTGTCTTGACAGTTTCTCATCTCACTGTAATATAAACAGGCCTACCATTTCTATTGTATCACTCCTAAACTGTCAAGTCAAGTCAAGTTTATTGTCAATTTCTTTACATGCACTGGTCATACAAAGAATTTGAAATTGCGTTTCTTGCTCTCCCATGCAGACATAGACTAATCTAGGTAAGGACATAGACAGTATAGACATAGACAGTACTCATACATGGACTTAGACAGTATGGACGTAGACATTGCTCATACAGACATTTAAAGTGCAAGACTGGACAACAGAAGACTTGTAGAGAACATACATTAAGAGGAGGTATTTTGTTGTGCTTTTTTTTTAAAAGTCCTTTATAGCGTTCTGACATAGTAATAGTAGCATTTGAAGAAAATAAATAATTAAAAAAGGTTTTATTAAATACACCAGCAGCAGTATGTGTGTGTGTGTGTGTGTTTGTATGTGTTTTGTGTGCGTGTGTGTGTGTGTGTGTGTGTGTGTGTGTGTGTGTGTGGTGTGTGTGTGTGTGTGTGTGTGTGTGTGTGTGTGTGTGTGTGTGTGTGTGTGTGTGTTTAGTGCAGGTAGAAAGTGCGGTGTGCGTCTGTGTGTGTACCTGTGTATGTGTGTGTGTGTGTGTGTGTGTATGTGTGTGAGTATGAGTTGTGTGTCAGTGTGTGTATGTTTGGGTTTTGTGCAGAAAGTGCAGTGTGCTTGTGTGTGTGTGTATGTGTGTGTGTGTGTGTGTGTGTGTGTGTGTGTGTGTGTGTGTGTGTGTGTGTGTGTGTGTGTGTGTGTGTGTGTGTGTGTGTGTGTGTGTGTGTGTGTGTGTGTGCATACCTCTTTCCAGAGGGCAGGAGGCTGAACAGTTTGTGTGCAGGGTGGCTTGTGTCTTTGATGATCATCAGTGCTTTTCGGGTGAGGCGTGCGGTGTAAATGTCCTGCAGGGAGGGGAGTGGTACTCCAATGATCTTCTTCGCTGTGTTCACAACACGCTGGAGTGTCTTCCTGTTTTTCTCCGTGCAGCTTCCTCCCCACACTGTGATGCAGCTGGACACGACGCTCTCTATGGTTCCTCTGTAGAATGTTGTCATGATGGAGGGTGTAGCACTTGCCTTCTTTAGTTTGCGCAAGAAGTAGAGACGCTGATGGGCCTTCTTCGCCAGTGATGTAGTGTTGGTGGTCCAAGAGAGGTCGTCGCTGATGTGCACTCCAAGGAACTTGGTGCTGCTCACTCTCTCCACAGCATCACCGTCGATGGTCAGTGGTGGCAGTTGTTTTTGGACCCTCTGAAAGTTGACAACAATCTCCTTGGTCTTGTTGACATTCAGCAGGAGGTTGCTGTCTTTGCACCATCTGGCCAGCAGGTCTACTTCTTCTCTGTAGTGGGTCTCATCGCCCTTAGTGATGAGGCCCACCAGTGTTGTATCATCCGCAAACTTCACTAGATGGTTAGTGCTGTGGGTCGTTGTGCAGTCATGTGTCAGCAGCGTGAACAGCAGGGGGCTGAGAACACAACCTTGCGGAGCCCCCGTGCTCAGGGTCAGGGTGCTTGAGGTGTTATTCCCTACCCGTACTGCTTGTGGTCTCTGCATCAGGAAGTCCAGCAGCCAGTTGCAGAGGGAGGTGCTGAAACCTAGTTTGTCCAGTTTTCTGATGAGTTGTTGTGGTATTATGGTATTGAATGCTGAACTGAAGTCAATGAACAGCATTCTCACATATGAGTCTTTATTGTCCAAGTGGGTGAGGGCTGGATGGAGGGCAGAGCAGATTGCATCCTCCGTGGATCGCTTGGCTCGGTATGCGAACTGGTAGGGGTCCAGGGTGGGGGGTAGGGTGGCTTTGATGTGTGACAGGACTAGCCGTTCGAAGCACTTCATGATTATGGGCGTCAGTGCTACAGGACGGTAGTCATTGAAGCATGATGGTGATGATTTCTTCGGCACGGGTATGATGGTAGCAGCTTTGAAAAGTGATGGGATGACTGCTTGCTCCAGAGAGATGTTAAAGATGTCTGTGAAGACATCCTTCAGCTCTTCTGCACAATCCTTCAACACTCGGCCAGGTATGTTGTCTGGGCCAGCTGCTTTGCGTGGGTTGATGGTGGCCAGTGTCCTCTTCACACTGGCAGAGGACAGGTACAGGGGTTGATCATGGGGGGGAGGGGGAGTTTCATTTTGTGCTTCAAAACGGGCAAAGAAACTGTTCAGGTCATTTAGCAGAGAGGTGTTGTTGTCACAGCTTCGTGGTGCGGGCTTATAGTCCGTGATGGCCTGTATGCCCTGCCACAGGCTCTGTGCATCTCTGCTGTCTTTGAAGTGTGTTGTTATTTTGTCCGAGTATTCCTTTTTTGCTTTCCTGATGCCCTGGGACAGGGCAATCACCATATGTTTCTAACCTTTCCTTGCTATTTTTTTTAACACTGTTATTGGAAATTAAAAGGAATACCTGTGGTATTTCGAATTGAAAAACATATGAGGTACTCACTCACTTCTTTTGCAAATCACTTGTAATCATGAGCTATTTTGTGCTAGAAATTATGAGTGAAGGAAGCGAAGGACAGCACTCCTCAGACTTTTAATTCGCCTACGAACATTTCGGGTAGAGCCCTTCTTCAGCGTGTAATGGCGATTGCTGTGCTAGAAATTATGGCTATAACAGGCAGTGGCCTAGTATACAGCCCGAATGATTGATCCCGGCCCCTGATCACAGTCAGGAGCGATAATGTGGCCCCCAGAGAAAAAAGTTTGGGGACTCCTGCTTTAAATGTAGGTATCTGGTGGTGTTTGAACATGATGTGACCAAAGTTTCACATGCATCACCTACTTCCAAGATTGGAACTGGACACGTTCGCATCACATAATCCAAATTAGGGCTGCTCGATTATGAGAAAAATCAATATCATGATGATTATTGTAGACAATATTGATATCATCATTTTTAGACGATATTTCTTGTAAAGACAAATAATTGTGCTAAACAATTCACTATCTTCCCTTCCTTCAGCAGTGTGAGTGGAGGCCCATGGAGAAACACGCAGTGGTGTTCTGCATGCGGGTTGGGTAGCAAGTCTGCTCTGTGCTTGCAATGGCTCAAGTGGAATCTGTCAAAAATATGGTTTCAAATCGATATTATGAAATTTGATATTGTTTGACAGCAATATTGATATCACGATATAAATCCGATATACAAACCGGACGTTTGGTAAACTGTGAATAAAATCAAAATGCTATCATTTTCAAAACATTCAAACCATTCATTAGATGGAGAATAGTGAAAAGACAACATATCAAGTGTTAAAACCGAGAAAAAATATTGTTTTGAGGGACATATGTACTCATTTCTAATTTGATAACTGCAACACGTCTCAAATAAGTTGGGACGGGGATCAGTGAGATGTAATAAACATCCAAATAAGATAAAACAACAAAGAAGAACATTTCAAAATGAATTGTACTGATGGGACAATATGAATGTCCAGGTATAAGACCATCACAGAGAGGCTGAGTCACTCAGAATTAAAGATGCAGAGGGAATAATTACCATAGTTATTACATACATTTTTTAATTTCCTTTGACCATGATTGAGTGTATAGGGGCCTATAAGACATATTTTTGTCATTGAAATCATTGTATAGGTTCATGACATCTTGAAATATATATCCGCTGTAGTCTCACTCTAGCACTCCAAGAATTACAGCTAATGAAAATTGACCATATTAAGAATGCTTCATGTGTGCAAATGATAGAGGGGTTTAACATTCTCCTATGCACCCGAGCTCACTTGAACTAGACCCAGAAGACATGGGAAACTGTCCTTTGCTTAATGGAGTCAGCAGAAGTCAATTCTTTTTGAATATAATAGTCTTGCACATCCTGTGCTACAGTGCAAATGGACCATCCAACTTGCATTAGTGCTAACTTCAAAAGTCAGCCTCCATGATGGCCTGGAGGTGCAGTAGTGCATTGGTTTAAGTTGTTCTCACTCATCTGTAGAGTTAAATGCAGTGCTGAATGATATAAATGGGTTTTAAACAGCATGAAAAGCCA
Source organism: Engraulis encrasicolus (assembly GCF_034702125.1). Taxonomy (NCBI): domain Eukaryota; kingdom Metazoa; phylum Chordata; class Actinopteri; order Clupeiformes; family Engraulidae; genus Engraulis; species Engraulis encrasicolus. Next base: position 32,805,130 of record NC_085873.1, on the reverse strand, counting down.
CACATGCATTGCATTTTGAAGGGAGATCTTCAATTACTGCCATATAGTAAGGACAAATTGCATTCTCGACTATGTTTTAATAGTTTACCTTCATCCAGGGCTCTAAATTAACTTTTTCCACCACCAGCCAATTTGGCTAGTGGACATTTTTTCTTACCAGCCAAACAGAAGTTCAACTAGCCATTTTTTTTTTTTTATCTCGCCAAAATAAACTATGCTTTAGGCTAATTCTTTTTTTAAATTAGGCTATGGTCATTTTGTTCAACTATGTCTACAACACAGATAGGCCTACACTATAGGCCTGCATACTATGCCTATGTAATAAGCATATTATAGGCTATTTTTTCATTATTTTTTAACTTCTGCATTATTTTTTACTTTCATTACTTAGGCCTGATCAATTTCATTAGTTTTTATTCAATTCCTCTGAAAACAGTGAATCACATCTCAAGCCACTCACAAACAGACCTTAACATACAGTAACCAAACACAGCCAAACACTACAAAACCTCACATACGCACACCCTAAGGAAGGAGCAGAGATGAGAGGAAAAGGAGAGGAGAGAGGAGGAGCTCTTCTCTACCATGCGCAACAAAATGTCAAGAAGCCTATGTTTAACTAAAAGTAAATAATATCACGGGAATCTTCGCTTCATTTGTTACTTCCATAGCTTCGTCGTTAGTTGCTTTTTTGTTATTCTTTTTCTTTCCGATGGCGTGGGCTTTCCAACTTAGTTGCGCGCGCAAGGACTCGGAACATTTCAGAAGACAACTGACAGCTACGCTCACACTACTCTGACAGTCAGCTCTCCTCCTCTGCCCTTGTCGCAATTTCGTTCCACAACCACTTTTTTAACGTCACTACTAGGCCTATTACTGTTACAATTACTACTGGCATTCACCAATACAGAGAACCTTGCTCTAACCCAGTGTTTCCCAACCTTTTTTGTCTTGCGTACCCCCTAAGCATCTTAGTTGTGCCATGAGTACCCCCTAATTCATTTTCTATACCATTTTCTCAGTCCTGATGTGGCTGCTCCATACATTTATTATAATAATAACACTTTTCCAAGTACCCCCTGCAATGTGCTCGCGTACCCCTAGTGGTACACGTACCCCTGGTTGGGAAACACTGCTCTAACCCCCGCCACATTCTCATCACTCGCACAAAACATACAGAACAGAAGTAGCTCTATGCATAATCTGCGTTAGTCCTGTTATTGAAACGGTCAGGCCCTCGCAGCTTCAAAAAGGCAGCCTGTTACAGCAAGGTTCATGCTAGTAGCAGTAGCAGTACTAGTGACGTTAAAAAGGTTGTAGCGAAAGCGACGGGAGCATAGGAGGAGAGCTGCCTGTCAGAATAGTGTGAGCGTAGCTGACAGAAGGCTGGTCATCTGAAATGTTTTCAATCCTGGCGCGCGCAACGGCATGGAGTTGCCGCTCGCTGCACTGGAAAGCCCACGGTGGGAGGCTACGTCGTGACGCAAGTGTCCATGGGTAATGTAGGAAATCTCGCCGTCTAACGTTTGTCATAGCAGCGGTTTACCGTTCATACTTTACCGTACTCGGGCGCCACTAGCCAAATAGGCGGGTAGGTATTTTTTTCTACTAGCCAAAATTATTTTTCACCCGTGTTTGGCGGGTTGGCGTGTGTTAATTTAGAGCCCTGACTCCATCATAAGGATCAGCAGATGATAAAATAGCGGGCTTTTGGTCAAGAAATGATATTTCTCAATGCTTGCTCTTCAGTGTAACTAAAAGTGATGCGATCTGGGAAAACCCTTCACATGGTGGGATTTTACATTTTTGAGATATTGTTAGCATTTGAAAGTCAATTTCAAGCTCTTTCCAAAGGTGTTTTTGTTATTTTCCTATCTTGTCTCTGTCAAATGTTATACTTACCCAAAGTCAACTTAGTCGTTCTGAGGAATTCTGAGAAAAAACACTGTAAAGGTTGAGTATGGAGATTGTGGCCAGAGGAGGTATTGCAACTATACAAGGCGATTGTGGCCACTGTGGGTATTGCAACTATGCAAGGCGATTGTGTCCAAAGCAGGTATTGCAACTATGCAAGGCACTTGTGGCCAGAGTAGGTATTGCAACTTAGGAAGATGTGAGGTTGAGTATGGAGGATTGTGGCCAGAGTAGGTATTGCAACTATTTTTTTCTTTGATTTATTATTTGATGTGTTTAGTTTTGAGTCAAGGAAACAACTAAGGAAAACAAACAAAAAAATTCCTGTTTCAACACAGCATGGATAGCACGTTATTATGGATAATAATTATTATTATATTAGTAATTATTATTGTTAATATTATAGCTATTGGACTACTGTACAATTGAACCATTCTAAGCACTTGGATCACTCCAATTTTTTGTAAGAGTATTGTATTCCACATCAATATAATGTAATGATCCTTTCATGCCTTTGAGTAAGATTTTTATCTTTAAGTATCTGCTGTGCAGTATAGGTTTTTTCTTTAAAATTATGGGAAGTTAGCTCATTTTCTGCAGGACAGCAATCTACAGTTTAGACCATCCTAGGACAGCAACATACAGTGTAAGCAGTGCAGCCTCCTAGTACGATGCTCAGGATGCCTCACTGATGGTGGCAGATACGGGCAAGACAGTTTTTTGGTCAAGGTACCTCTTTAAGAATAGTCTCCTCCTTCTGTATTGTCCCTAGTTGAAGTTTGCTCTCATTCATGACCATAGCACAGCCCCACCCCCCTGAGCATCACCATAACCGAGCTAACTCATCTTAGAAGTCGGACCGCCCCCAGTCCCACACCACAGTTAGACATCTTAGAGTATGAAATAGTGTCAATGAAATGAATTACACATGAATGCACATGTAGTTATTAAACTGCATTAATTCTATCTTTCACCTTGAATCTAGTGTAAAATGACGAATGGGAGAAAATGTTTCAAGCAAAGACCTAATCCAGATTTTTTTAGTAGGTTTAATTTAGAACGATGAATTAATATCAATTACCAGTTACTGCTCTTGATTTCATCATTGATCATTTTCATGACAAGCAAGCTCAAGAAGCAATACCTGAATGAAAGCAAAATTTAGGGAATTAATTAATCTAATTTATGTATCAGTATATTTGTAATCCAACAGCACTACTTCTGAGGACAACAAAACACTGGAAAAAAATATTGTTTGATGTGACAGAGCAAGAGTAGCACATTGCACTTGGATTTGATATTCAGATTATTATTATTACTATTACTATTATTATTATTATTATTATTATTATTATTATTATTATTATAGTAAAAAAAAACAGAAGGCTACTCATCAAACACTACCTACCACATGCATGCTCATTTCAAATTGGCTGAACCAATGTCATTTCATGAGGGTCATTCCAGCTGGAATCAGCAAATTTCTGAAAAATCTCCCACTCGACCCCCTCGGATTTGCCTGAAAAAAATGTATGTGATGCCTTAAACATCCAATAGATCATATCCACAATATCAGAACTCAGCTCTGGATACTTTTGGCACAAAAAATCTGTAAATAAGTACACCCCCTACGCTTGTTTTAGCGACATTGCATGAGTGACCATGTTCAGACTCAATTATCTCCAGAACTATTTGTGTCAGATTCATTATATTTTCAGGGCTAAGAGTCCCAGACCTGAATATCATATATTACAATTTGCAGCACTGTAAGTCAAGTCACACCGTAATACTGTGCCTCTACTTTTTGTAGATATTATATGTTCTAGGGCTTTCATATGTCTGTAAAAACCTCACAGTTCTACATGTAAGGTTCATCCTTGGTAAATGGTCTGATATGTACCATGACTTTCACATCATAGTATATCTAACAAAAGGCTCCAATGGTTGTTGAGATACAGAGGTCCAAAGATGGGAAAAAAAAATTTGCACCAATGTTTGGAGCAATATTTCCAATCTATGACACTAGGTAGGAACTTTCTGTTTGGTGTTTCTGAAAGAGGATGTTTTTTTTAACAACATATAAAAAAATTGGGATGGTGTTTTGCCTCATTCTTTTTATAACGGACTTCAAAATCTCAATTGGCTACAACTACTTGAAGCTATGAGGACCATGTCACCAACCGACTTGTCACAACTCTCAAATCCATGGCTCTGATGTCACCTTAATAGTGAAAACAAGATGGCTACCCTGTGAATGACAAAGCAAATTCTAGGGAAACCATAACACTTGTAAATGAATTGATTGCTGCCACACAGCAAGAATAGCATATTGCACATGGCTTTGATAGACATTAATTATTTTAATTGTAAAATCATACTAATACTCATAATCAACATTTTAGTAATTGTAGCAGTAGTAGTAGTAGTGGTACTGGTAGCGGTAGTTGTAGTCTTGGAATAAAGTGATGAAATAGGAGAGGATTAAAGAATTGTAGCACTCTTGTTTGCAACAAGGACTCCCATCCTAACTAATCTTTCAATCAGCAACTGTAACTTTATATTTGCTATGAAGCTTGTGTCTTACTCGTTAAGTTACCAGCTGTATTGCAAAATAACTTCATACTTCATACAAATAAATTCATACTGGCTAGAGATAACCTCAGACTATTTTGACAGCATGGTCCTGGAGTTTTAGTTAGAAGAGTTTACTTGCATGCAGTAATCAATATCAGGTGAATATTGAAGGCACAGACGTTCATATTGGCACCAGGCAACCATGTGGTTCTTGCGATGTAATTCAGATGCTTGCATCATTTTAATATCATACCACTGCAATACTGACAAGTGGATTGCAGATTAGCAGCAGTGATTACAATAATCATGGCTTGGATACTTGTAGACAATGTATAATACTTGTAAAGTTCATCATTACATTGTTCCAGGCGAAATGATAGAAGCCGAAAGGAAGCTTTGCAGCATGCAAAAGCGTTCAGATATGGTGGTGGATTGGGGGCGGGGCACAGTTCTACAGTCAGGGTACCTCTGTCGTGGTGACTGTTGGCGGGGGTGGGACTGTTTTATGGTCGCATAGGAAAGTAAAAGTTGATTAGAGATGACACATAGGAGGAGACAGTTTGAAAAGAGGTATCCTGATTGTAGAACTTCCCGCCCCCCATCATCCTCCCCTGACCGAAGTGCCCTGAGCATGGTGGTGGTATCCTTACTGAAATCAATACCTATGTTGTCATTGTTCTTCAAGGTACCAATTTCGTTGCACCTGTACAATGACAATAAAGTTTCATTCAAAGTTTCATTCAGGTGTTCCTCATTGAATTGCCAGTGACGGATGATTGCACACAACAATATGAGTGCAGATACCTAATGCATCATCAATGACAATGGCAAGCTACCTTATAAAGTCAACTCATAAGATGCAGCTGGTGATTGAAAGCTAAGTGTGTATAAAATAATTTGTCACAGGCCAGAGCATTGAAAGTTCCTGACTTGTTTAATACATTTCATCTTTTTTTTTTTCAAATATTAAATCACCATCAAGGAAGTCAAGGTAGCATCAAGGAAATCATATCAACACCTTGTTTTATTTCCAGAGGTTGTTTTTTTATGACTTCTCTCAAAATGGTACTTCTCTCAACCATCTTGAATTTATTGCTAACGTAGCGCCAGTGAGAACATGTTGCGTAGTCACTTGATCATCTGGCCGATAGTACACTTAAAAAGATGAGGCCAGAATCCCTGACAAATATCAGAAATACTGAGCTGAACAAACAGCTTTGCCTGGGCCCGGGATAAAGTCGTCTGAAGAGACCCCTTCCCAATACATGCAATGTAATGAATACCCAATCTTGATTCCCCCATGTCCTTGGCCCAGAACAATTCACCACTTCCGCTTCCCTCTGCACTATTTGATCACAGGCTTATGTCACACCGCAATGCACTTTACGATCATTAAAAGGAATGAGGCAAAACACCATTCTATTTTTTTGCTATGTTGTTAATAAAAATATCCTCTTACAGACACAACAAAAAACAAGTTCACAGCTTGTGTCATACTTTGGAGGTATTGCTCTAAAAAATGGTGGGTTTTTTTTTCATGACGCCACTTTGGATGGATTTGAGGGATGCATGCCACACTGCATTGAGATTTGAAAAGGCATTATACAAATAAAGGGGCAAAACACCATCCCAATTTTTAGATATGTTGTTAATAAGAATATCCTCTTCGAGAAACAACAAACAGCAAGTTCACAACCGCTGTCATAGATTGGAAATATTGCTCCAAACAATGGTGTTTTGTTTCCTTCCCATGATGCTGACTTCCTGGAACTATTTTGGAACTATGCCATTGGCTCCATGAGCCGCCATCTTTGTGTGAAAATGGAACACAAAAATCAAGGGGATTGGCCACCTTCTTAGGATGGAATTGAGGGTTAAGTCAGAAATACTGAAATACTGAGCTGAACAAGTATAAAATCACCTATTTGGGATCAGAGATTTTAGGTTTTAGTGTACACTGACTTGGCTATTCATTTTAGGTGTAGTAAACCCATTTTTTTCTAAGGTAACAGGGCTTCTAAGGTACACCTGCATGTCACACAGGAATGAGTTTTTAAAATTCATTATAAAAATAATGGGGCAAAACACCATCCCAAATTTTAGATATGTTATGAATAATAATATTATCTTTCAGAGACACCAAACAGCAAGTTCACAACTGGTGTCATAGATTGGGAATATTGCTCCAAATAATGGTATAAATTAGTTTTTGCCCATTTTTGGACCTCTGCATCTCAACAACCATTGGACCCTTATATCAAATATGATGTGATGTGAAAGTCATGGCACATATCTGACCATGTACCAAGGATGAACCTTGAATGTTGAAATTTGAGGTTTTTATGGACATCTGAAAACCCTTGCAATTTTAATTTCAAAGAAAAGTAGAGGGCCAGTATTAAGGTGTAATTTGGCATACAGTGCTGCAAATTGTAATGTATGCTCATCAGGTCTATGACTCTTAGCCCTGAAAAAATAATGGACCTACCACAAATAGTTTTGGAGATAATTAAGTCTGAATATGGTCACTCAGGCAGTGACACCAAATCAGGGGGAGGGGGTGTCCTTATTTACAGATTTTTTGTGGGAAAAGTATGCACAGCTGAAATCTGCAATGGTGAATATGTTCTATTGGATGTTTAAGCCATCACATATATTTTTTTCAAGCAAATCCGAGGGGGTCGAGTGGGGACCATTTGCTGATTCCAGCTGGAATGACCCTTGATGTTGAGAAATGATGTTGAAGCGCTGATGTGGAACGTCTCTTTTCCTAAAAAAAGATACTGCATCTTGTGTGCTACTTCTCAGTGCCATGACTCTGTAGTGTCACTGAATGTTCCCAAGGAGAACGGCGTGACAGGTCCGCTTACAGACTTCCAATCTTAACGGCTCACTGGACCCTTTTGTTTTCATCTTTGCAGACGGGGAACTGTGAGTCTTACAAACGACACAACACAGATAGGCAAGAAAGGTATTTCTAGCCAGATATAGGAGTACCGGTAAATCTCCCGACTTTAAAGGGGAAAGGGTTCAAGTGTACTTTTCTCTTTTTTTCCAAGAAAGAAAAGGGTGAAGAATCATGAACCAGAAAAAAGATTTTAGGCATTAATGATCACCACACAAGCAGGAGGTAAAATAAATGGGGAGAAAAATGAACACAGAGAGTAAACTCTTTGTGACATTTCCTTTCAAACTCCGAACAGAATCCCTTATCCCTTTTTGTACACCTCCCTGTCCACCCTGCAGGTCTTAACCGCTTGATGAAAATGAAAAAAAATCAAGCAGTCTGAGCTCTCCTTTTTCTTTACCATAAGCAATCTAGAACAGGAAAATATGGCTGGCAGCGTGTTTTGACATTGTGGACGGGCAAGTGTGGGCGTTCGTAAGCTGTGTCATCGCCTCCTGCCAAAGCGTCAGCATGGTTGAGCTCGGTGGTAGAGGGTTGCCAGATGACACTGATCATTTACAGCCCAGGACATGTACAAAACGCGCCTGGAAACACTAAATCCCACCCAATTTAAACTAAATTCTATTGATTTCTATGGTCATAAATTTGCAGAAAGACCTGCCCGAATGCCCCTTTTACCCATTTTTACCCACAGATGGCCATCCCAAACAGCCCAATTGGGCGGGAAACAGCCCATTCTGGCAACATTGCTGAGGTAAAGTACGCTTCCAAAGATCAGCTTACACCTCATCAGCTTTGCTGTCCGAGTGCAACACATGCGGATGGATTTTCCATTAAGCTTATTGTAGCGTCTCCATTTTAATGTGTTTTATCTCGAAATTCTCCGTCCATTTACAGTAGGAATGCATCCATCATGTGGTTGTTGTTGTTATTTTTTATCAGACTTAAGTGCTACTCTATTTTATCGAGGAGAAAACCTGAAGACTGATAAGTAATGCAAGCATCATCCAAGACTAATTAGTGAAGCAGGTGCAAATGGTTTGATGTGAAACACTAATGGTCTAGTTTACACAACACAACAAGGAAAGAGGAATATGCTGCATGAACCCCTTTCAGGGTTTGCTACACATTTCTTGATCAGGCTGATCGCTCGAATGATGGTGGCTCTGAAAAAACATCAGGAAAATGAATGCAAAATGCTTTGAGCTTTTAGAGACAGTATTTCTCATAGATCCATTCACCCACACTCACATCTTGCTCATTCCTGTACAATGTACACGCACGCACGCACGCACACACACGCACACACACGCACACATACACACACACACACACATACACACACACACACACACACACATGCACTCTCTCTCTCTCTCTCTCTCTCTCTCTCTCTCTGGCTCTCTCTTGCTCTCTCTCGCTCTCTCTCCTTCTCTTCTTTTCCTATCAGCTGCCATACAATCTCTTCCTTATATGGAATCGTACAGCTAAGACATAGCAGGGGGAAACTGCAGGCATTTGGGCTTTTTAGGGATAATGCTCTTCACCAGCTGTCATTTATACAGAGGTAATAGTCTGTGAATTGCTTAAAGGTTGGCTTAATATACATACACTACAAGTAATACATCATCTGGGAGAGCTTTCTTCTTCGTCATCTTCAATAGATTGATTTTATGTCTTAAAAATTACTTTAAAATGCTTCAGATTCATGGCCATGCCAAGTAGATTAAAGGTGTGGACTCATAATTTAAGTAAATCACACAATTCAAAGAAGGCAAACACAATAAATGTGTGCGATTTGTCTTATAAAATCTGAGAACAGAAACCAGCCTAGTCAACCTGTCCAAATGTCAAGGGGGTGAGAGTGTTGAATGACAGGCAATAAAGGTTATTGACAAACAGTATGAACAGAATTGACCGGGATGACATCAGCCGGCGTATCTTATGTGTGGGCTCTCTCAGCACGTTCAATACGGCAATCCTAAACCCACCGCTTGTTCTGTTATGAATTATTAAAGCCTGCAAAGATTGTTTTGAAATGCTTTCAGGGTGTTTCTGTAATATAATTTTAAATGATGTTGAGTCTAAATTGCATTTCATCTCCTTGTCATTAACACACTGCGCAGCAATAACTCTGAGCATCCACATGCATGCAATTTATTTCGTACTTTTCTACGCTCTCCTGACAACATGGCCTTAATGCTATTACATGTTTCACATAGCTTGAGCACTATGCATTTTGGCTGTGCACACTGCTGATGTTCAGGGTGAGAGCAGATTCGCACACTGAATAATACACCAAGGTCAAGCACAAGCAGTTTTTATTTTATTTTATAAAATAAATAATACAATTAAATGAATGAAAAAAACTCCTCGTGTTTGACCTTGGTGTCTTATTCATCATGTGAACCAGCTCTCACTCCGACTGTTCTTTTTTGTTCCACACACACTTGCTTATTTCTCTAGACATCTAAAGCACAACAGTATCCTTTCCTCCACACTACTGATGTTGAAAGGATGGGGTGGCTTTTTCAATTAAATGCGTAAAACACGTGAATGAAGTAGTTGTAGCCATTCAAGTTACATAATTCAAGTTACACTATTGCAAGTAGCAGGGAATAACTGTGCAGCATTAGATAGAAGAGGATAGTAAAGATATATCACTGATCCCAACAAAATCAATTTGGCCTGAATCAGACCCACATTGGACAGATCCAACATAATCCAGTATATCCTCATGTCTGCATGCATTTGATTCACTGCTATTTACAGGTCCTGGCACCTTTCAACCAAATGTTTCCTTCTGGAACAGGGTTCAAGCCAGCAACCTTCCGACGCAAAGACCAAAATCCCTCACCATTACTTTACAAGCAATGAGTTAGGATCTGAAATTAATATCGACCGCACTATTATTGCCAGTGAAATAACCATTTCAATTTCACATTTTGTTTTAATCTGAGGTGATATATACACTCTGCTGAATGATTGCTCATCACATATTCTGTTTAGCACATCCAATGGATTTAGCTGTAAACTGTAGGCTGTTTGAATGTCTAGGCATTATGTAAAAAGGGTCATGTACACATATACTGTATACATACATGTAGAAGTAGTCATTTATTTACAGTTGCAGATTTCATCTGTCAGTGGTGTACGCCAGCAAACATGAAATCTACTCAGAGTATGTTTGAGGGTGTAGGCATTATAACCTGTATAGCGCACACAGTACACAGTCTCTACAAGTGGCGATTTTTCCAGTCGCGGATTTCATCTGTCTCTGCTGTTTGTCCGCAAACATGAAATCTGTTCTCAGCTGTATTCAAAAGATGGAGATCTGGTGGAAATGGCATTTTATTTCTGCCTGTTCAGTGTGTCAGGTCACAGTCATTTGGAGAAGGGTTTCCTGGGGAGCCCTGCATTTCATGAACTCACTGTGTACCTACCGAATGAGCTGCCTGCCTGCTGCAAGCAAAGGGAAAGGCGTGCTATTGAAATGTATCGGTCAAAGCAGAGCTAGGGGGAAGCTTGCAGCTGCCTCGCGATGGTCCAGCAGAGCAGAGCCAAGTTGAGCAGAGCAGGGCTGAATGTGGTGGCAGATAGCGGAGTTTGCCAGTTGCCCCTTATGAATTTTATGAATGCTAGCATCACACACACACACACACACACACACACACACACACACACACACACACACACACACACACACACACACACACACACACACACACACACACACACACACTGACACAACAAAACACAACAAAACACAAGGGAAATGTCCAATTCCTTATGCCTATCCTGGTTAGAATTGATGAAATATTGCACTCAACAGATTTAGGCCCACAGCCAAATATCATCATATCACTTGGAGCAATAACAGAAAGTATTTGTGTGGGAGGAGTAACATCAGTGCAACTACCTGAAACTCAGCCAACATTAACATTATTTTATTCTGTTTACTGTTATTTAACAAACATTTACCAATTAGCATTGCTAATATTATTATGAAATATAGACAGCAATAACAAAATTGGCCCAAGTTTAGCTGATGGAAACCTAAATTGTCTTTTATTGTGTAATACAGAGTTTCTGCAGAGGGTTCATTATGTGAGCCATATCTAATGCAAGGGGCTCTCGCGTTTCGCAGATATGACTATTACTCAGGACGCCTCTGTCATGGAAAGCGTGCAAGCTGGCATTTGGTTACCTGGCTCCTGCCCTCTGGTTAACTTCGTAAAAGGGAACGCCCCGTGTAGTTGCTGAACGCAGCCAGATGATGTAAATCAGGTGAAGCATTTGGTGCATTGTAAAATGTTCTTAACTGTTCACTGCAGCTCCCGGGATGCTCCCTATTGAATTATTAAAGGTCATGTAAAAATGTTTTCGATGTCGTGCAACAACAGCAGTTGGAGTTTTAATAGCGCTGTAGAGCTCGGGGAGGCCACCTATTGCTCAGCATAACAATCCGCACGGCGTTTGATTTTCAGATAAATCTTTAATCATACACAGGAGTGCACACTAGAGTCTTTATCACCCCAGTTATGTGGGGAGGCAGTGTGGACTTAGCCTGCTCTCTGGATCTTGATAGGGAGTTAATCAGTCAATGTTTCCACCTGATCTCAGCGTGGGTCGGGGTATTGAATAGGGATGAGGCACGCTAGTGCACACGCGATGGGACTGATTATCTCTGAGGACAGTGGCAGGAGGATGGGGCAGTAAAGGACCTCATTTAACACCAAGTGCTGATGCTGTAATAGATTGTCAGGACTCAGTGAAGTTGGCGAGGTTATTTTGTTTTGTTTGCTTGGCTTGGGGGGTAAGCGAACAAGCCTTTTCACTCTTATTTTCACTCTCTGCTCTCTGCTCTCCACATCGGCTTTTAACCCTCAGACTTTTACTGAACAACTTGTGTGCACTCTGTTAGATAAAAAGGACAGAGAAGAAAAGGCTATGGCCTGATTTGTTTCATATCTGTGTGTTATTATATTTGTTTTTTCCTTCCCCTTTCTCTCCTGGTACCTATTAAAACTGACAGGATCTCTGCACAAAGCACTCAATCAAAATTCCAGGCTCAAAGACCGCAACAAGCAGACCAGAAATAGACTTTGCCATCACAACTTTGATTTGTTGTCAATGTAAAAACTGAGACGATAACCAACACATGTGGGTGTCAACAGCATGCATTGTCAGGTATTTAGCCTACTGCTTAGCACTAAGCCTGCTCAGATGTGTTTGACAGTTAAACAGGCAAACATCAAAAGTATGCCATTTGCCAAAGTATCGTCTTCGCTCTACCTCAGAATAGTGTGTGTGTGTGTGTGCATGAGTGTGTGCTTGCGTGCGTGCGTGTTTGCGTGCGTGCGTGTGTGTGTGTGCTGGCAGGTGATTTGAGTTGAAGAAGTTATATAGCTCTATATCTGACTTCCCCTCTCAACTCCTATTACCCAGCACAGATAAGCAGATGACTTCAAATGACAAGCCCTCCCACTCTCCCTGGCCCTTCTCAAAAGGAGAGATTGAGACGTGCATTCGTTTTAGTCAGATTTCGTGATCAGCTATCTCGGTGAGGGATGGGGAGCCTGTGTGGGGGAATGCGAATAGGTTTTGAGAAACTGGCACATTCTTTGAACGGATCTTTTTCTCCCCGGCTCAGGACTGCTGCCAAGACACAGAAAATTATAATAAAATCCTTTAGGGAGTTAAAGGAACAGAGCGGTGGCTATGAAGGCATGGATGGGTATGAATGATTTTCTAATGAACGCAGTGCTGGAAAGTGACTATAATCGGCACTTGACTAAAGGTATCAGAGTATTGTGTTATTAAGACCAAAGCACCTGTCCATCACCACTTGGAATTTCAATTGGGGTTGACTCTATTAAAGCCCACTTTGACACAGGCCAAATCAAAACTGATTTTTATTTCAATGACACTTACTGTAAATGACATAGGATGGGGCCCTATTAGGCACTGAAATGAAATAGGTCCTCCGTCCTCTTCCAGCCTCCACTGCAGATACTGTATCCCTAGATAGTTAAAACCCAATTGAGTGATTAAATGTTACCTTTTCAAACGATGGATTACGGCACTCTCTCTATTTATATTCCTGCAGAGGTTCTTTTCAGATGGTAATTTTAAATGATCTTCGTGTCACCTCTTCCTCTCTTTATCCCTGAAGAGTGACAAAGCAAATCACTGACAAGTGAAGGAATTATAGCCTACCTGCAACAAGACCAAAGACTCTCTGCATGAGAAGTGTATCAGAGTATGGCGTGGTCCATTAATATGTAATGAAGTGCTTGTCTGCTCACAGGCCTGTTGAGATGGCACATTTTAGCCAGACCATGCTGCTTGAGTAAGCATTTCCTTTAGTTCCTTTAGAGTTACATCTGGCTGTAGCTAAAGTACTAGGGCTGTCTAACACTTTCTCTTGTGTCTATCTGTCCCAGACATAGCTCTGAGGCTACACTGTGTAACTATAAAGTTGTTGTTTTTTATTCTCCTCCTGATTAAGCATAGTTTTGCTTGCAATGGAAGAAATTACATTGAAGCAATGCACGCCTGAATGCATCCACCTCTTGTCTTTTGCGTGGGATGAAAAACTCCTTTATACCCTTAGATGAAGCTCAAGCCAGAGAAGTTCAGGAAGTTTAGTTTTCGAATAATATCTATTGCCAAGATCCTCCTCCATGGGTCTCTGAGGAATGTTGCTTTCTGCCCCCTTTACCGTACCATATGTCTGCTGCTCAGAGATAACTGCAGAGACACAGGAAGTTTTACAGAAGTACCAATAAGCATACTCCATAGTCAATGAGTAATTCATGTTCACAGCAAGTTAGTTGTTTAGTACCATATCCTGTAAGGTGTAATGCCTTGACACTGTTCCTTGCACCAGACTTTTCATGGGAATGTTAATGCCTTGAATGGCTTGTCCCATTTTATTTCGTTTGAAATTGGCGCTTTTGCTGAAATATTACAGTCGCTTTGTAGTTTAAAATATTAGTATGAACTAAAAAAATAATATGAAACTGTATCATTTGCTTTAAGTCAGCATATTTAGTTAGCTGAACCTGCCATTCAGATAATATGTGTCTGTGTGTGTGCACTTGTCAGCTCTGTTCAGGCGCCGCTGTCGTGTTTTTTTTTGTCCGCACACAGTTTGCTCTTTTCAAGCGACTGCAGTTATTTTCAAGAACTGTGGGTGTGACATATTAGAACTGACATCAGGAGAGAGAGAGAGAGAGAGAGAGAGAGAGAGAGAGAGAGAGAGAGAGAGAGAGAGAGAGAGAGAGAGAGAGAGAGAGAGAGAGAGAGAGAGAGAGAGACAGAGACAGAGACAGACAGACAGAGGAGCAGGTCGGCAGTGTTTTGTGAATCTGACCTTAATCAAGTCATTCATCATGGTGAGGTAATCAGGTTAATTACAAGCGTGTATTTTGGCCGGTTTAATATAGAGCAGTAGAGGCTGGGTGCCTTGTTTGTTATCCTCAAGCAGTGTTTCCAGATTGGGTGGTTTGTGGGTAAAAAAATGGATTGACCTCCGACTGAGCAAGAAATCAGCCCGACTCCCAAAAAGTTGTGTGAGTGACAAGCCGTGGCAAAATCGAGCAAAAAGTCGTACAGTGTAAGCTCGGCCGAAGTCGGAGCCTTCATGGGGATTCGATTCGATGTTGATTTCTTAGGCCGACAATTCAATTATTTTTTGATTCTTAAGAATGCTCCCGATTGGATTCAAATCGGTGTGTAATTTTTGTACGTTATAGGCAAGGCTAATGAGTAAAATTTTAAATAGATGAACAAAAGCAGAAATATCTGCATGCATTTTCTTTGAGGAACACTGGTATTAGTCATCATTATTATTACTGCAGGAACAAAATAAAATGTCTCACAAAATTAGTGCAATAGTAACAAAAAAGATTAATTGATTCGAATCAATTAACTGAATCACCGGCTGTAGGATCGATGCATCAATATAAATCGATTATTATTTACAGCCCTAGCGCTGAGCTGGAGCTGAGGAGACTTGATGTGAGGCCATGTTTTCATATATATTTCCCAGCTACTGCTACTTGATGTGAGGCCGCGTTTTCATATATTTCCCTGCTACTGCTACTTGATGTGAGGCCATGT
Organism: Engraulis encrasicolus; assembly: GCF_034702125.1. NCBI lineage: Eukaryota > Metazoa > Chordata > Actinopteri > Clupeiformes > Engraulidae > Engraulis > Engraulis encrasicolus. The sequence continues at coordinate 32,789,607 of NC_085873.1, read as the reverse complement.
TTTCATATATTTCCCTGCTACTGCTACTTGATGTGAGGCCATGTTTTCATATATTTCCCTGCTACTGCTGTTTAGTGGCGTGTTAGAGTGGGTTGCATTGTGCTGATAGTAGGGGCTGTAAGCCGAATATATTCGGTTACACGTGTTCCTTGACTGGATTTGTAAGACACCTAGAAGGGTGCCCCCTTGAAAGAAAGAATGTCTACCATGTCATATACAATATGTCATGTGTGGTAACGCAATTACATTGTTATTACATGACATTTACTTAGCTGACAATGTTAATATAGTCCCTCAGAAGAGATTGAAAGCAAGGGTAGCCTGCTAGACCAGATTTGATAAAACTTACAAAATGTACATAGTGTGAACGTATGGGTCGAGTCTGTGTCTTACCGTGCTTGACCAAGCATGTAACATTGTGAAACGATTTGAGAAGATTCTTGGTCTGAATTAAAATGAGCATTGCCCAACACTAAAACTAGGTGAGAATAGACCTGCTGCTAAATGCTCGATTTGAATGGGATAGTGGTCAGTGCAAGATGCCCTAGGGTAGCATGTTCCCCATCCTCTAATTTCCATAAACAGATATACCGTATTTTATTTGTATGAGAGAGGGTAAAGAGGACCCTTTCCATATGTAATGAAGAACCCCATAAGATCACCTAATTCTGATATTTTTACAAGTCAATATTGTGAGAGCATTCAGTCATCTTTAGAATGGCATTTTACAGGATTACTCCAATATAGGCCTACATGTAGGCCACAGTATGGCTTCAGTTTCAATTAATGGGAATGATTTCTTACGTGTATGTTGAGTAAGAAGACAGAATCACAAAAAATGTTTGATTTGCACAGACAAGACTTAGTGTCAACGTTTGATTAAGTTAGGCATCAGTAATCATTGAGTACTTAAACTGCTATCCAAAACTGACAGCTGATGGACAACATGTACGGTAGGTCTTTTGCCACCCTCTACCCATAGGAGAAATATCTATATAGAACAACACTTCCTCATATGGTATATATTATGAAATTAAATCATTACCTGGACTCATTTTCTTGATATGCAAGGCACATCAATATGACTGGGCGGAAGAATAGGCGATCATAAACCCCTCCCCCCAAACAAAAATGGCCACACGACTTTTTAAAACCTTCAAGCATTTGAGTGGTAACAGTAACATAACATGTCCTCAGAAGGCTCTACATCAGTGGTTCTCAAACCTTTTGTGTTGAAAATATTGAGCTCTCCGAGTACCACCTTGACAACCACACATTAGGAATAATCGCAGTACAGGCCTTCCATATTCCACGGTTTTGCCAGTCCGTACAGGAGAGGTTCATAATGTGTATTCCAAGTATCCACCAGAGATTTTCTCAAGTACTACCATTGAGTACGCGTACCACAGTTTGAAAGCACCACCCGCTCTACATGTTTTCAGTTCTATAGTTTGTAACTGTACAGTACAGTGCGGAGTGCAGTACAGTACAGTAGCACTACAGAATGGTGCAGTAAGTAGAGTACCAGTACAGTACAGTACGAGTAAGCATACAGTACGGTGCAGTACAGTACAGTACCATACAGTAGCGGTGCAGTACAGTAAAGTAAAGCTACTGTACAGTAGCATAAATTACGGGTGGAGTCTAGTTCATACAGTACCGGTAGCATACAGTTGCCAGTCTAGTACAGTACAGTACCAGTACAGTACAGCAGTACAGTGACAGTAGCATCCTGCACGGTGCAGTAGAGTACAGTTACAGTATATCACATTACAGTACAGTACAGCTACAGCCTAGTAGAGTTACAGGTACAGTGCAATACAGTAGAGTACAGTATAGTCATTTAGACGTTAGCCCTCCAAAGCCAATAGATTTTCCACATGCTGTTGTTTTAAGTTTTTGAAAGACTATTTTAGTAGCCTATGTGAGAGAGGGAAGGCAGGCAGACATGTTTTAAAACAAAGGGACCACACCCACAAATAAAAAATAACGAGCACAAACAATAAATTAAGTGGTTTAGGTAGCCACATGTCATCTAGATTAAAGCCAAAAGTAGGATCGGAAAAAACAGACATGTTACCATTTTGCTCTTTTAAAACAAAGTATCTGTCCTGATGTATGTGTATTGTATTGCTTGAGATTATTCATATATTTTCCTAAGCTAAATGCCCTTATCACTCCATTGTACACATTAGGCTTGCGATATACATATCTGAACATTAATCAGCATACATTTGTCATTTGACAGCTGTCCACTGACACTTGATAGTGTACATATGTTATTGGACTTGATTGATATGAATATATTTTCAGTTGGACTCATAGGGTTAAATCCAGTGAGGGGGTCCTAGCTTGTGTGTGGTGCGGCGTGTGTAAGTGGGATTAAAATTGTTGTTTGCACATCTTTATCTGAGGAGCAGACTGAGTGTCTGAAACCTGCCTAATGCTAGCATGCTAACATTGTGGACACGTTATGTGTGGCCCCCAGTTCAAGGGTTTATGCTCTTCTCACCCTAAATTTTCTAACCACAATTTTTCTTTTGTGGATGGTGTATAGATATGCCCCCCTGCAAATTTTTAACTCTTAGAATTTGGTGGTTCAATACACTAAATGCTCCAGAAATGAGCTCTCAATTGTAGAGCTCATTCTGACCATGGTTTTTATGATTTTTCCTGTTGTTGCATCTAAATAAGACATATATAACAATGTTTTTTTATGGTAAGTTTTGTCACATATTTTCAAAGTTCAGTTTGTAATACATCACACACACAAGTAGGGTGGAATTGGCCCATAAACATTATGTCCAGGCCAAGTACAGCATTTTACTACTATTGGCTTTTGGGCAGCCATCTTGGATTTACCCCCCTAAAAATGACCTTAATGACATTGAAATTTGGGGCACCCTCTTCGGAAATGATGGAGAACACCCTAAGGAAGGTGCTACAACCGATTTTGGTGCTTCTATCCAGCGCGTAACGATGTATGCCCTTTTTGGACGCTTAGAAACCCAGCTATTAAGGAAGACAGAATAACACATTCCTCTTATCGTTTCAGCTTTGAGAGTGTTGTAAGTGGAACGCTGGTACAGTATATTATTATGGCTGACATTTCCCCACATCCACTTCTGTTGCAGAATCTGATGCAGCTTTGATCTAACGATATTTCCAAGGTGTGTCTGTGTGTGTGTGTGTGTGTGTGTGTGTGTGTGTGTGTGTGTTGTGTGTGTTGTGTGTGTGTGTGTGTGTGTGTGTGTGTGTGTGTGTGTTGTGTGTGTTGTGTGTGTGGTGGGGTGTGTGTGTGTGTCTGTCTGGGGGGGGGGGGGGGGGGGGGGTGGTCTCTGGTCTCTGTTTGTGTCTGTGTGGTGTGTGTGTGTGTGTGTGTGTGTGTGTGTCTGTCTGTGGTACTCTGTGTCTCTGTTTTGTGTGTGTGTGTGTGTGTGTGTGTGTTGTGTTTTTCTGCTTGGATGCTGGGAACAGACTGCAGGGGTGAGTGCAGGTTGTGATTTATTGTAATTAGGTTCTCACTGGAGGAATTTACAGAGTAACACGTGGCATTGACCAGGTCATCGATGTTAATGACCTTTGAGTAAATTGGTTGTTACATTTTTACTGTGGACTCTAGTCGGCTGATGGTCTGTGAGGCTGCATTAAAACATCGGCTCAGAGGGCCAGCGTCAGGTGACCTGTTGTCCTTCCTGTGTCACGTGCCATTATTATTTGTCCACCTCTTAAAAAAAGACCCACCGACACCCCAGGCAACCAAACGGTTAATCTTTTATGGTGTATTAAGTGAGACGTATGACATTTTAAAAACTGTTTTCAGGACGTTGTAATGTGTGGCTGTTTTTTCCTCTCCCTTCCTTTCAGCTTGGGAAATTGCTTGTCGAGGTTATTGCTTTTGCCTGTGCTATTACGAAAAGGTGTAGGATGCCATTTGGTCAAGTCATTGTTTTTATCCGTTTGTCCAATTACTTGTGGATATATGATATAGCCTGCAATGAGGTTGTGCCCTTCAGTCGGAGTGTGATGATAAAATTAGCAGGCTCTTTCTCTACTGCAGTGATTCTCAAACTTTGGGACGCAAAGTAATTCCAAGTGGGACCTGAAATCATTTCCTAAAAATCACAATAATATATATGTGTGTATTACATGCACATCAAATTACACTTATGTACACATAGATTACATTACAGTTATCCAAAGGGCCCTACAGATATCACAGGGTATACAGTAGGTTACAGTCGCTGCAGCAATGTGGGGTTAGCCGCCTGGCTCAAGGGCACCTCAACCATGGAGTGTGGTATGGAGTGGAAGGGTGAGATTCGAACCTGTAACCCACTGATCCAAAACCCATGTCTTTAACCAATAGGTCACAGCTGCCCCTAATCAGTCGTGATACAAGTCTGACGCCCTAACCGCTTACCCATGAGTGTGTAGTGCGAGACATACAGACGAGTCAATGGATTTGTGAAGCACGAAGCTGTAGCCATAAGTAACCCTCTCTCATTGCCAGGACTCAGGAGACAGCAGGCAGAAGGTTAGTGTGTGTTTCTTGAAAAGAGATAATGAGTAGTATGTTTATTTCAATTAAAAACCCTTTTATTTTCAACTAGGGTACATATCTAAAAACTAGGGCTGGGACATTAATGCATTCATTTTGATTAATTAATCACACGATTCGATTAATTAATTAATGTGATTTAAAAAATTAATCGCAGTATAATATAGCTACATAGTTCTAGATTAGACCAGTGGAGGGCAGTATTACGCCTGATGGTGAACAGCCTGCTGAAATTGAGAAGAGTTCTCTCTTCTTTTAAAAATGAATAATATATTTAGATTAAGCGTATTTATTGCAATTATTCAAAATAAAATATTTTTCATATTTTTCACTGTTCTTAAGTCAGATATTTAAATGCGATTAAAATGTGATTAATTCGATTAATTAATTTCAAAGCCTATAATTTCAAAGCCTATCGAGTCCCAGCCCTACTAAAAACGCTAACTGTTTTCAACCACACTGGGTCTTCATCAGGGCATGACCCAAGTTTAACAATTTTAAATATACCTACTACTGTCCATATGCAGGAGCTGCCTGAAGTAGGTCCAATGGCCACAACGTTTTGAGGATTGAACTTTGTTTTTTGACTTCATGAGCACGGGCATATTGGAGTTTATTTATTCAACAAAGAAGAGCACTCAGCATCTCTCCCTCAAGCAGGTTAATGTGTGACGTTCTTCCCAGCAAGTCGCCTTCAGAACCACATTATTACTGTTGATCAGCCTCTCATTGTTTGGAGATGCAAATGCACACACACATGCATGCACACACAGGCGAACGCACACACACACACACACACGCACACGCACACGCGCATCTTGTTTAGAATGCATGTGAAAGGGATTGCGAATTATATACAACTTTCATTACAGCCAGTGGGCAGCCCTTTTCTTTGTTGTCTTTCAAGTGTACATGTGCCAAGGACCAGTAAATTTCACTCATGCAGAGCAGCCAAGAATGCATCGGTAATTAGAGAGAAACGCAGAGGCAGAACTGTAAGAATTCACCAATAAAATACATCAAGGAGGCGTTTCCATTCCATCCAAAGGGAAGAATAGCTAGCTAGACATCTAATCAGCCTGACGAATCGAGCACCTACCTCGATCTCAAAAGGAAGCCGCATCACTGATGAAAGCATCACGTTTTGAGTCATCGTTTCAGTCTCTGCAACAAGGGGCTGGTTCTGGTGTCATCGTGGGCCTCGCCTTGCACAGGCTTACATCAGCATGCTTTAGTCTGCCAGCCACTCATAATGTTTTCTTTTTTTTTTTGTATTCTTCATAAGGGGCCATCTATCTATCTGTCTATCTGCCAGTTTCATGCCGGTCTCCCATACCGCCTTTTCTTGTGTTCTTCCTGGGTTTCTCTTCTCTTCTCTTCTCTTCTCTTCTCTTCTCTTCTCTTCTCTTCTCTTCTCTTCTCTTCTCTTCTCTTCTCTTCTCTTCTCTTCTCTTCTCTTCTCTTCTCTTCTCTTCTCTTCTCTTCTCTTCTTTCCGTGTGATTGTTAGTGAAGGTATTCATTACAATCAGTCTCTTGATACCTGGTGGAATCACACCCATCGTCACCTTCTAGATAATGCATGCAAATATATGCTGCCAACCAAATATGAACAGAGAGAGAAGGCATATCATAATCACACTGTGAAAAGGTTCTCCTGTGCAGAAAAAAAGTGTTTGTAATCCACAAATGTCAAGGAGGGGGTTCCTAAAAGGAAAAAAATAGGATTTTATGGAAATGGTTGGAATAATTTTGGAAAAACATCAAGGGGTACTATGAATGTCACAAGTATGTTAGGGGTGAAACCGGATTTGAGCCCTAATCCAATAATTACAGTAAGATCAGCCCCTTATCATCTGTCAGTAGGGCTGTGAAGTGCTGTTGTTATCTCAAATCTTTACTGACCTTTTGAAGAGAAGGTGGTCTTCACTGATGGAAAACGGTTTGACATTTGGTGTTGTAGCGAAGGGGAGTAGAGTTGCCCAGCTGGGACTCGAACCCAGACCTTCTGGGGTAGTAAACCGGGGGCTCTGACCGCTACACCAAAGAGCCAGGCTCGTTGGCATGTTAGTCAGAACACACCCACAAACCCTAGTGATGGTCACTCCATCACACTGCCTTCCCCTACGGGAACTTCACACACTCATGGTGTACCTCACGCAACTGCCCAACATGCTTCTCCCATCCAGTGTGCCCCATCATCTATGCTTCACCCATCTCTGGGGTCCCTCACACCGGGGTCACCAATACTGGGGATCCTTCACACAGAATTACGGCTCACACACAATTAGTCCACGGGCCAGGTGAGATGTCGGTACCACTCAGAGGGGCAAAGGTTTCTTATATTTTTTGAAAAGATGCATGTCTGAAGTTAACATTTTTGTATGATAACCCTTCTGGAAGTACAGCCAAGTTAGGGTTATCAGCCGTTAAAGTAACACCCCCCCCCATCAAAAATAAAGGTTTTTAAGATTTGGTGCCTGTCTTTCTACTGGCCCCTTGTTTAAGACATATAGGGATGGTTAATTTTGTTATGTGTGGTATCGTTGCGAAGGGGAGACTCTGAGCTTTCATCCGACACCTCTTGAGAACATTTTGGTTAAGTATAGCCCTCCCTGCAGGCTCTTCAAACCATTTACCACTCAGACACATTTTTTTCCATTTTCGCCGATACCATCTCTTGTCTTTTCATACTGTGGCATCAGGGAGCATCAGAAAGACCTATTTTAAACTCTAAAGTATATGTCTTGAGTATCAGGAATCTGAAAATGTATCCTTTCACTATGTTATCCCATGTTTAGGGGGGTGATTTTCAGTCTTGTATGAGGCATGTTATTTTTTTTCAAAACACAGTTTTACCATTTTCTCATAAAGTTCAGGAAGCAATACCTCTAGGTGCATTTTGCAGTTGGTTGTCATAGCTTGTTATATACCATATGAAAGCTTGGAGTGGGTAGCATATTCATATATTATCATATATTTGGTGTACCTGTTTGGCAGAGCAAATGTTAACTAGGCAAATCATTTTCCATAACCAGTATCAATGATATAGTTTCTCAGTGATTCCATTGTGTCATATGGTGTCTGAATCCTGACTACTTGTCCTAAAATCAATGTTGTTTATGCGCCCAGAGGTTGTACACCAAAAATATATGTGATAATGTCCCCTATGATATTTAGTCTTGCAACTGAAATCATAGCAATTGTATATAAAAACACAACAGAAAACTCATCCCTTAACTTGTCCCTTTTTAGTAGTCTTTAGTAGTAGAAAGTGAAGTGAAAGTTCAACTAGTTAACTCCTACATCCATTCACATTGTGGACACAGCCCGCCACAACACACTACCACACTGTGCACACGACACACACCAAAATTGCATTTATGCCTCACCCGTGCAAGGGGCAAGCCCCAAAGGGCATCCGAAAGGCAGCAGTGCAGCGGGACTGTACCATAATTGGGGTGCCTCAGTCATGGAAGAGGATGGTGGAGAGCACTGGTTAATGAATCCCCCCACTAACCTGGCGGGTCCTGAGTGCAGTTGCACACTTGCAGGAGGAGAGAAGTGCTGCACACTCTCGAGTTGTCACATTAAAAACGTGTTTAATTCGAGAATTTGCGGCACTTCTCTCCTCCTGGAGGCCTTGGTCGTACCACATGTATCATGATTTACAGCAACATTTAAAAACCCTCTGCAAGAACACTTGATTTGAGGTGAAGATCATGAAGAGGTTTGCAAAGGAAGAGTGGGGTACAATGTCATCAGAGCTTTGCAAAGACAGCACGAGTTCTGAACTTCATACTGCTGCAACAACTACTACACCATGCCACCGATGAAGCAACATGCATACATGTACTGTATTCACATGTGTTGGTGTACCAACTGAGCAACTGCAGCTCACTTTCCAGGCATACACTGAGACCCATCCATAGACCCAAGCAGCAGTAATGAACACTAGATTAGAGTGGAGTAGAGTAGAGAACTGTATGGTGCAGTAGAGTATTGTTCAGTACAATACAGAGTACAGAGTACAGTGCATTACAATAGGAGACCATGCTGAGCATTGAACTCTATGAACCTGGTAGTCACAGTAGATGTAATGGGTTTGTTATTGCCCTGCTACTCTACATGTGCTAATGTCACAATAGCACAGAACCTCATATCACACTGAATAGTACTCCCTGCACATGCACTGTAAATGTAGAGAGTAGGACCAACTGTGGCATTCATACAGTTACATAACAGCCACGTTACACATACTATAACAGCACACATGGGGCAGTTGTGGCGTAGTGGTTCAGGAGATGGACATCAGATCAGAGGGTTGCAGGTTGAAATCCCACCTGTATACTGACTTATGCATAAAACTGTATACTGTATACTACATACCACTTTAGAAAGAAAAAATGCATACACAAAGAAGATGTGCACTTACCTGCTACTTAGGTACACCTTGCTGGGCTGGTACTGGGCTGGGTACTGGGCTGTAGCCTACCCCTTTTTCAATAAGAAGCCATTTAACTGCCTGCAACAACGTTCAAGTTGACTGGGGCATTGTAATGATGCTTTATTGGTACAAAGGGGCCCAACGTGTGCCAAGAAATCATCCCCTGCTGAAATTATATTTTTGTCTTCTGAATGGTCAGTCCTCACCAGTAGTATTTGGGTGCACAATGACAATGACAGCTTCCAAACATGTTTTTCATTCATCAATGAGCTTTTTGTACTTTTCTGATGGTATTGTCCCTCACTCTTCATTTGCAATATGTTCAACTTCTTCATGATCTTCAACTGTTATATCACACACACTTTTTACATTTTCCTATAAATCATGACACCTCTCATACACTCTACCTCTCCAATACCACATCCAACAAAGCCCTCCTCCCTGTTTCAATCACTACCCAAGACTGAAGTTGGCCTTTAGGTTTGTAGATGATAGACCTGCTGGATTTCCTGCAAGAGGGCCTGTCTGGGAACACCAGATGTGTCATTATTGACTAAACAAAACCACTAAATGAAGAGCATCTCAAAAGGACTAGGCATGGGCCGCTAGATAGGGCACCAGACTGCCGCCTCTCTCTCTCGCCAATCCTTTCCTGTCACAAAATGAGCCATAAAAGACCAAAAAAAAGAGGCCTAGGCCACTAGAGGACATCTAATTGAAAGTAACAAAGAACTATTTTTCATCAAATTACATTTTAAGTTCAGTACTTTTTTTTGAACTACTTTACCTATACTTGAGCAGATTTTGGATGAGTACATGACTTTTACTTACCCCTCGAGTAAGATTTAAGAAAGATAGGCCTACGCTCACTTGAGTACAACTCTTTTCCCATCTCTTCTGCTAAGCACATGTAAAATTAAGATACATGTATGTCTGACATGTAGTAACCAAACATTTTTAAGTCATATTTAACATGACACAATATGTCTACAAAAGTTGACACGATATGTTTAAAGGCCTATTGTATTTCTCACACATTTGCTATGATTTCGGTTGGTAGACTAACATCAAATGGGCCATTATCACATATGTTGCAGACGTTGTATATAACCTCTTGATGTATTGCATCACAACACTGATATTAGGACAAGTAGTCAGGATTCACGTATCATTACACAATGGAATCGCTGAGAAACTGTATCATTGATGCTGGTTGGTAAGGAAAATGCTTTACCTGCGTTGCCAAGCAAATAGGTACAGCAAAATATATCATAATATCCCATACACTGCAAACTCCAAGCTTTAATATGGTGTATAATGAGCTATGATAACCAATTGCAGAATGGCCCTAGAAGCGTTGCCAGTTTACCACTACATGGAACTGATAGAGTAGTGTGGGGTCATGTACAATGCAGTGTAAAAAAGAAAAGTGGAGTGGGAGTCAGATATATTACGGTTACCACTCAAATTCATCTTCAAGGTTGAAACGTCTTGAGGTATTTTTGACATATAATGAAGTTTCAGTCATAACAACAAATTGGCAACCGTTGCTATGCAAATAAGGTTACTATGCAAATAGGTACACCAAATACATGGTCATATCTGTATACTATACAATCCAAGCTTTCATATGATATACAGGGTCGCTGACAGCCTTGGCTGGGCCTGGGAAAAAGACATCGGAAAGGGCCCCTTCAATACATACAATGTAATAAGGATCAAATTCTGGGCCCCCTCTGTCCCTGGGCCCGGGACAAGACATCCCTTTGTCCCCCCCTGTCGGCTTCCTTGATGATATATAACAAGCTATGATAACCAACTGCAGAATGTCTCAAAAAGGCCTGACTATACGAGACATTAGCACACAAAAAAAACAGCAACAAAAAAGTGGCATGCCTGATACAAGACTGAAAATCACCCCCTAAAAATGGGATAACATAGTGAAAGGATATATTTTCAGATTCCTGATACTCAAGACAATATTTTAGAGTTTTAAATAGGTTTCTCTGATGCTCCCTGATGCCACAGTATGAAAAGACAAGAGATGATATCGGCGAAAATTGAAAAAAAATGTGTCTGAGTAAATGTTTGAAAAGCTGCAGGGAGGGCTATACTTAACCAAAATGTTCTCGAAAGGTGTCGGATGAAAGCTCAGAGTCTCCCCTTCGCAACGATACCACACATAACAAAATTAACCATCCCTATATGTCTTAAACAAGGGCCAGTAGAAAGACAGGGACCCCATCTTAAAAACCTTTATTTTTGATGGGGGGTGTTACTTTAACGGCTGATAACCCTAACTTGGCTGTACTTCCAGAAGGGTTATCATACAAAAATGTTAACTTCAGACATGTATCTTTTCAAAAAATATAAGCAACCTTTGCCCCTCTGAGTGGTACCGACATCTCACCTGGCCCGTGGACTAAATGGGTACGCTTCCGATGGCCTCACGGTACCATCCCACTTCTGACACCGTTTGTATAGTAGCGAGGGGAGTAGAGTTGCCCAGCTGGGACTCGAACCCAGACCTTCTGGGGTAGTAAACCGGGGCTCTGACCGCTACACCAAAGAGCCAGGCTCGTTGGCATGTTAGTCAGAACACACCCACAACCCTAGTGATGGTCACTCCATCACAGGTGTAATTGACTTTCTGGGACCCCTGTCATCTTGTCATTGTGCTGGCATGTGATATTAGATGACATGGCAGATGATGTTTTCATAACTTTAATCCCCCAGTTACGCTCAATTAATATGGCACCTGGAGAGGGATTGTCGTGCACCAGACGTCCATTAATAGTTTCTTGAAATGTTGTGTTTGATGCTTAACATACTGGTAGGTTGCTGCATGTGTTGCCATTTTTCTCATGACAACTGGAAAGTATTACCTTCAAACAGTGCTCTTTAATAGAATACAGCTATGAATCATTCATGAGTCCTCTTTGGCAGAGTCCTCTTTGTGGCTGAGCACCCCTTCTCCTTTTCCTTTTTCTCCAGCCAACCTTCACAACAACACTTTAGAAAAGCTCCACAAGAGGAGCTTTTGGTTAGGAATCCCTGCTGAGTCTACCAGTGTGCGTTCGTGTGTGTGCGTTGGCGTGTGAGCATGTGTGTGTGTGTGTGTGTGTGTGTGTGTGTGTGTGTGTGTGTGTGTGTGTGTGTGTGTGTGTGTGTGTGTGTGTGTGTGTGTGTGTGTGTGTGTGTGTGTGTGTGTTTGTGTGTGTGTGTGTGTGTGTGTGCGTGCGTGTGTGTGTGTGCGTGTGCGTGCGACTGCATACGATATGTGCTTGTGAGTGTTTATGTGTCATGTCATGGGGACGTAGTGTACAAGGGGGCGTAAGTCAGTACAGGGGGCCGGGAGATGAACAGAAACCAATCTCCAGTAATGTTCAACCTGCAGGCTATAGCAGGGCTGTCAAATGCTCTTGCAGAGGACGGCTGATGAGTATTGTGTGTGTGTGTGTGTGTGTGTGTGTGTGTGTGTGTGTGTGTGTGTGTGTGTGTGTGTGTGTGTGTGTGTGTGTGTGTGTGTGTGTGTGTGTGTGTGTGTGTGTGTGTGTGTGTGTGTGTGTGTGTGTGTTTTACATGGCCCCTCCTCAGGCCCGACTGACATGATTGCAAACATAGAAAACTTTAGCAGCAGCACAACACCTTGCACCTGCAACGCCCCACAGGCAGAGACTGAGATCTACTGTTGTCATCTCAGGTGTGATATGAAGGCAGCCACACCTGCCATGTTTAGATTAGATGAGATTAGACAAGACCAGACAACGGGGCATGGGCTATCAGGCTCTCACGTCTTATAAAGTATGTTTTTGAAAGCAGAACAGCTTTTTTTTCATAAGAATAGAATGGACTGCTGAGACAATCTTTTCGGGTTGCCCTGTAATTTAATGATATGTAATAGTTATATGCCCTTTGTATATTGAGGAGCCTGATAATCTTCATCTGGAAGCTTTTTAGCTACAGTGCCTTTGAACTGAGAAGAGCCTCTCTTCTGAAGAGGTGAGTCAGATATGCCCCACTGGCCTCTGTGTACATCCTGCTTTCTTTGATAGGATAGTGAAGAGGTTACAGGAAGTAAGTGGGAGAGACGGGGTAGTGTTGGGAAATGACCCAGGGCGGACTCAAACCCGGGATGCCCACATACAGTATATCACGAAAGTGAATACACCCCTCACAGTTTTGCAGATTTTTGAGTATATCTTTTCATAGGAAAGCATTACAGAAATGTAACTATGACACAATGATTAGTGATCTTTTAACAACATATTTAACCGCTTAAATTTCTTGTTCACTCAGAAAAAAACAAAATACAGCCATTAATGTTTGAACATGTACTCACAAAAGTGAGTACACCCCAGATTAAAATCCGGTAGAGAAGGGGCTATGTTGGCTCGAATCGTCTCGAAATGAAAAGGGATGACAAGGGAGGTCATCAGTGTGGGTTTCAACCTTTCTTTGCATTGAAATTTTAAATTTTGAGTCTGCATCTAGCGTCTCTTCAGATCACACAACATGGTTCCAGTGATCCATATCTTTGGTCTGTTCATCTCTCTTGAGACCAAGATAAACAAATTTGCTTTAGATGGTGTCAAGCACGTGTGGTGGTAAACAAGTGAGTTGTACAAAAAAGGTGTATCCTCTCATAAGCCAAGCATGGTAGTGGGACTGACATGGTTTGGGGATGCATGAATGCTGTCAACATTGGCAATCTGAAATACACCTAAAAGAAACATGCATGTCAACATGCACTGTGACTACTGAAGCAGATCATGATATTCTCCATAGAATTGCATTCAAATCTCACACCAATCTATTTAAGCCAGATGCAGACTCAAAATTTAAAAGTTCAATGCAAAGAAAGGTTGAAACGCACACTGATGACCTCCCTTGTCATCCCTTTTCATTTTGTTTCATTTCGAGATGATTCGAGCCAACATAGCCCCTTCTCTACCGGATTTTAATCTAGGGTGTACTCACTTTTGTGAGTACATGTTCAAACATTAATGGCTGTATTTTGTTTTTTTCTGAGTGAACAAGAAATGTAAGCGGTTAAATATGTTGTTAAAAGGTCACTAATCATTGTGTCAAAGTTACATTTCTGTAATGCTTTCCTATGAAAAGATATACTCAAACATCTGCAAAACTGTGAGGGGTGTATTCACTTTCGTGATATACTGTATGGTGCAGTGTCTTAGCGCGCTGCACCACAGCACCCCCCATGTACATCCTGCTTGTTGTTGAACAATTTGCTCTGTATTTCCACAGCCACCTTTCCACCTGTTACAGAGGCTCAGTATAGACCTACACCATGAGGGATAATTTCCCCTCACTTTGCTCTCCTTCTGTTATGCACAATGTTCTTTTCACAAGGTTCCATTATTTTGTTGTTTGTTGTTAGTACCTCTTTTCTTTTCAGCATGAATTGTGTCGCAGTGTAATTATCTCAGACAGCAGAGGCTCAGCATCATTGTCTCTATTCTTCATAGTGTCTGAAGTGGAGAAGGACATGTCTTACATTTCAATAATAGCATAATAATGTGAAAAAAACAGCACTTTGTCGCCCACTTAACAATGTGTGTGCTATTTTACAGTTTACATTTCCTCCTTAGATTATCTTTGATTGCATATCTTTTTTATTTACAAACTGCTGTCAACAACCTTTTTGTGTGTTGCTACTCTTTTCTAGACTGGAGTTGTTTTATTGTATATATTTAGTTTTTCTTTTTACTCTTGCTGTAGCCCTTGGAACGTGGAATCAACTCAACACTTTACAGCAAATCTCATCTCCACCACCAACTCTGTATCACTTCATGTCACATAGATAGATAAAGTCCTTTATTTATTTATCGTAGATACAGTAGATAGATTCCTTTATCATATAGGACTGCTTTATCTCCACGCATCAGTAAGGGACTGGTCAGGCTTTGGCATACCTTTCAACACAGAGACAGGACCATATCATCTGTATACATATTATATAAGTATACTGTAAGTTAGACCATACAAAACCATAACAACATTGGCTAGTATACAGTACAATAAACCTTTACCTCAGAGGTATGAGCATCATTCTTCCTGAAATTTAGTCTTTAATCTGTCTGGCCACCATTGTGATCATGATATATTGTTTAACAACGTTGTTTCATTATTATCCACCTGCTTCTGAGTATTTATCGAGAGGCACTAAGCAGCAGGGAAAAGTTTATGTAATGCTGGCATAGGCATATATCTACTTAGAATAACAAACACAAAATGTCAAGAGTAATTAATATAGTGAGCTTATTCCATTATTTAATGTATGGGGCGCTCAAGAGAAAGGAGCTGTAATGAATTATGGGGGCCGTGGTGTCAGAGCTGAGGCATAAGGTTTGGCTGGCCTCTCAATCTGCTTTGCTTATGCATGATACTCCATGATGCGTAGCCTTGCAATCTGGATGCAGCAGATAGCCCAGGAGCACAGGAGCCAAGATAAGAAGAAGAAGAAGGCGTATGTGTGTGTGTGTGTGTGTGTGTGTGTGTGTGTGTGTGTGTGTGTGTGTGCGTGTGCGTGCGTGCGTGCGTGCGTGCGTGCGTGCGTGCGTGCGTGCGTGTGTGTGTGCGTGTGTGCGCATGTGTGTGCGTGAGCGGGTGCGCATGCGTGCGTTATCCATATTTTCCGCCTTAAAAGTGCAGTCCAACGAACATCCATTCGTTTATGAAAATAAATAAGCCGAAAAATGATAATAGTTTTCAGTGCTTCATTTCCACTTTAAGGTCAGTATGTGCATATGATGCATGATGATGTTTTCAGGATAATTATTCTTCTGCCCCAAAATGTGTATATTGATCTCTCTGTGCACCTTGCAGAGCCTGAAGAGAATACTGATGTTAAAGGTACACTGTGCACGATTTTGAGTTGTTTATTTCCAGAATTCATGCTACCCTTTCACTGATGTTACCTTTTTCATGAATGCTTACTACCACCATAAAATTCTAAGTATTCATTATGACTGGGAAAATTGCACTTTTCATACGCTGTTTGCTAGTTGTCTGCTGATGTTGCATAACCTTTCGGATGTTTTTGGAAATAAATTAAAAAATGTTTAATGTAAACAAACACCTGCCCCCATTACAATGACCAAGATCTCGGAAAAGGCTGAAGAGAAAAAAAAAATCTCTGACAAGTCCATGATAGTGTGAGCATTACAACTGCATGTTGAATTTGGCTGATGTTACCCTTTAATAGTGCTGCAATCTCCAGGGGAGGCCATTTCTTCACCCTCCGGCCAGTTAAGACTAACACATTGAGGGGCAGCTTTGGAGCTCTGCTTTTTAGACACAGCTAATTATCTATTGATACTGTGTTCTAAACACAATGCAACTGTTTCAGCTTTTCTGACATGGTGCTGCCAGTCAGTAGGTTCACATCTATGCAGCTGGTGTGCTCAGTTGATGCTCAGGTTGTCTTTGAGGTTACTATGCTGACGACCCGGGTTCGATTCCTGCCCGGGTAATTTGCCGGTCCCTCCCCGTCTCTCTCTCCCCACTCATTCCATGTAACTCCGTCAATATTCTATCACAATAAAAGCACAAATAATAGATAAAAGAAACAATTCACTATTGTGGTTGCCATGTGTGTGGTGTTGAAATGGAGGAGCTCTAGTTTGAAAATGCAACATCAACGTACCTCAGCAAAGTTACAGTAGGCTCTCTTGAAATATCTGTACAGAATTTGTCATCATTATGAAAGAAATTTCACATTGTGTATCCATGCATTCTTCCCCTGAAAGAAGCTGCTGTCAAGATCTGGCATTTACCTAAACATGCTCAGGGTCAGCTCAAGGTGTCAGAAAATCAATATCAATTTCACAAAAATAAAAAAATGTTCAGTGTGTTGAACGAAAAGGCTCAAAATGTCTTAAAAGCCCACTATTATTTTTCAGTATAGGTAGCACAAATGATGACAATGATTCTTTGGGGACTTAAATGGACTGCTTTGCTCTACATAGACATAGGCACCTTTTAGACAAAGGTTACTATGATTGTCAGAGGTGCCAAACCCTAGCCTGGCTATCACGACTGTAAAGCTCATGCGCATTACAGGCAAAGTGTATTAACTTCGCAAATTTTTGGGAGCAGGAATCGGCCGATTGGACCCTTGCAAACTGACTTGAGTGAGTCGTGACATTTTGTGCAGCTTTTCAATGAATGTGGATGGGCCTGACTTGTCGAACCCAGCTTTGGGACGTAAAACCCTGCCGCAACCCAGCTTCGGGAAATAAAAAGCCTGCCGCAAACATTGCTTTTCACTGAGCACAGATGATTTCCCTAATTACTCCGACTATACCTGTCTTGTGACTTCGCTGGCTGATTAGTTTCAGATGGGAGAGTTTTCACCTTTTCACACTATAGGACTGAAAGCTCTGGTGACTGAGTAAGAATGAAGAGCAGTGAGAGTAGAGAGTAGAGTAGAGTAGAGTCCAGATGCTGAGCAGAACATGTGTCAGTGTCAGTGTTAATCTAATGAGTTTAGTTCGACTCAGAGACGAAGGGGACCAGTGGGTAATGAGTTTAGTTAGGCTCGGAGACGAACGGGACCAGTGGGTAATGACTCATGGATGTGATTAATCTCCAGCGAGTTTCGCATTCCAAATGACAGATCCAGATATCTAAAGCAGATGTCTGTAGATCCCCTGGGGCCTCTCTCTTTATAATACAGCCCTGTGCTAATTTAGCTCCCCGTTAAACACTTCCTGGTTCGCCTTCTTCTCTCCCCCTTCTCGGAGGGAAGTGGCATGCCCCTACGGCTACGCCAAAACGTTTCTAGTTGGAAAGTGAATGCTGCCTCTATACGAGATTGAGTGAAGGGAGGTTTTAGGGGGGAAATTAGCTGGAATTTGTGCTTCTGTGCGTATTCACGGCACGTACGGTATGCCCTCATTGATTCGGATGCGTTGCTCATCTTCTTTTGATGCATCCAGGGACTTAACTAGGTCACATTTTTATGCCTTTGTTTCTCTGATACTCCAACACCCTGACAGAAGTTTCAAACGCGAGGATTGGCTGCTGCTGCTGATGCTGTGTTTGCCTGTGCTTGTGTGCTTGCGTGCATCGCAACATGATCTCCAAAAATTCCGTGCTCCTGGACACGGATGTTAAAGGGACAGTTTGGTCAATTTCAACATGCAGTTGTATTGCTCACGCTACCCTTGACTTGTCAGTACCTGGTGATGCCACATTTTTCGGCTCAGCCCTTTCCGAGATATGAGCAATTCTAATGGGGGCAGCGTTTGTTTACATTTTAAAAAAATGAAACATAGGCCAACTCCAAATATTTTACCAAAAGGTACTGCTGTTTGCTAGTTGTCTGCTGATGTTTTATAACCTTTTGGATGTTTTGGGAATAAATAAAAATGTTTTTTTGAAATGTAAACAAAGAGCTGCCCCCATTACAATGACCAGGATCTCGGAAACGGCTGAAGAAGAAGAAAAAAAAATCTCAGGCACTGACAAGTCCAGGGTAGTGTGAGCATTACAACTGCATGTTGAAATTGACCAAACTGTCCCTTTAAGGGCAAAAAATCCGTGTCCAGGAGCACGGATTTTGCCAAAATTCCGTGCTCCTGGACACGGAATTGTTTTCCGTGCTCCTGGACACGGAATTGTTTTCCGTGATGGACAGTACACAGAGAAGTGCTCTCTCTATACTCCCACAGCTCTATGTTTCCACAGTCTTGTGTTTTCTCAGGATTTTTTCTAACTTCAAATATTTTTTTCTAAAAAAAAAAAACATTTCCTACTGACAGGTTAGGGTTAGGGATTGTTTTGGTCTGGGCACAGCTAGTTTTCTTTCATTCATTATATGAATTTGATAGCCTAGCAACCAACTGGAAAAGGTATTTCTCAAAAATATGTCTTTAATGACAGGTTAAGGTTAGGGAATGTTTTGGTCAGGGCACAACTTAAATTGCTATAGCATTATTTTGTTTAGGATTAGCATTTGGTATGTATTTTCTAATGATAGAGTTAGCACAGTGCTGTGGTAATAGCCTATAAAAAGCACTTCCGTGTGCCCATCACAGAAAATAATTCTGTGTCCAGGAGCACAGAAAACAATTCCGTGTCCAGGAGCATGGAATTTTGGCAAAATTTCGTGTCCTTAACATCCGTGTCCAGGAGCACAGAATTTTTGGAGATCAGGCTGATGGATGTTTGCGAGTGGGTGGTTTGTTTATGTATAACAGAAAGGGTTGCATATCAACTTCAAAGGAGTATTTTATTGGAAATTTGACTACATATATGGTGTCTAACTCAAACTAATACTTGGCAATCGGGATGGTGAATGGGGAATAGGCCCTCCAAAAGTTACTTTGCCTAGGATGACAGTGTGAAAATTGCTAAATTGTTTGACCAACCATATCTGATATACAACATGATTCAAAGTTATATTCTCTATTCCTCCTCTTTATGATGTGCTTTTACATTTTTGTCATAGAGGCTAACTATATCATTCAAAGTTTAGCTTGCGTAAACATGTTTGGTCATAACAAATAGGGCAACCCACACGTCTTGATAGCTACATTCTGCTTAATGTATTTTGACTGGTACGGAGGTGTTCAGACGAATTTCAAAAGCGATTTTCTCATCCAGCACCAAGTTTGTGTTTGTTTCCAATCTGAGATGAAGTGAGATTGATTGTGCTGCTACATCAAAACAGTGTCATCGTGGGGTGGTGTGCAAACTGTGGATAATGGGAAAGTGTATACTGTGCGTGTCTCCTTCCCAGACTTAATTGATTTAGATTGAATTCACAGCAGATAACTTGCGGCGTGATCGTGCGCTGTTGAAACACTGACTTTGCCTGAGGCTGTTTCCATATTGTTTCATCTTCAGGATGACACGTCTTGACAGCTTTTTTGAGGTTCCATCTGAAAAACATCTCTCTCAAAAGTAATTATGTGTGGACGTTTCGTGAAATTGAATGATGGATCGCTCTACCAATTGAATGTTAATGTTCTGACAACCAAACCAGCCAGAAATCTCCACCTTCTGTGATTCTATGTACCCCCACGCACCATCCCAAGGCTCAGCTGTAATTGTTTTACTTTGTGTTATTTCTTGCTGGTGTGATAGACTCAGTTCTATATAGACAGTTTTATGAGCACAAGCTTTGCAACTTAGTAATTACAGTAAAGTGAATATTCTTTAGGTCTGTCCTGGGATCGTGAGAGTATTGGTTTGGGGAGCCCAAACTCATTTTGTTCTGAACAAGATTTAGAAAAAAATAAGGCGCACATTCACAGACTGCTTCAAGAAAAAGTCTTCATAGCCTAACAAGAGAAGTCATGAGCTTATTGTTCCTTTCACATATCCACATTTAATTCTAGACCATTTTAAATTCAACACTAAACATTGTGTTTTGTTTGTAATATTATTAGAATGTAGTCCATTCCAAAGAAACGGATGTTCTTTCTTTGACAAGAAATTATATTTATATTTAAATTTGCACTGTGTAATATCTTATTAGTTTATTTCCAGAATTCATGCAGCACACTTTCAATGAGTAGCATACTGTAGTTGTTTTGGGTAGGGTGCGCACATCCAGAAACACTTGTTGCAGGTGCCAGACAAAAAGTCAGACAGTTGAAAAAGGTAGGTCTGCACACTGCCGATAAGCTCCAAAAATAAACTTTATTATTTAAAATGAAGATCCAGCGTGATCGAAACGTTGCTTTTTAAATAATAAAGTTTATTTTTGGAGCTTATCGGCAGTGTGCAGACCTACCTTTTTCAAATAGCATACTGTAGTTGCCATCCAAACTCTGGCCACCATCCCACACAATGCACCTTTAAAGTGTTGGACATAAGCCTTGTCCCATTTCCACTCGTCAATCATTTCCACTCATTTTAGGCCCGCTGCACTTGCAGTTGCCATTGCACTTGGAGCAAATGGGGGGCACTGGTCTATCATGTACACAGACAGTGTTGCGAGACTACATGTATAACTAGCCTAGAGAAATGCTCAAATTGGCATTTACACCATAATATCTCTATCCACTCTCTCTCGCTGTAAAATCAAAAAATCGTTTAACTTTCTGACTCAGATTTGTTAATACTCGACATGATACAACTTCTTTTGTTTTGATTTTGAAAAGCCCCCCACCCTCAGAGACCATTAGTCCCTTAAATTGGATGTCTGTCCTTTCACCCACCCTTCGTGCAAGCCACAGCACAGGTGGAAAATATCAGCTTTTTCAGCCACAGGTGACCTTTTCAGACCAACAGGTGTAATTTCTCAAAGGGCTGCAGTCAGTTTTGCTGCATTGGCGCGTGTAGTAACAGGCCACACACAACACTGAGCTGGTAATGTTTCCCTTTTATGTCATTCAAACGATGACATTGTGACAAACCTCTCTATGGATTACCTGTCACCGCTCAGATCAAATGAACACGGCTCCAATCAGGGGCCATCAGTCAATGTTTTTCACCGCAAATGCTTTTCACGGCGGCAACAGGAAAAATCATTAGCAACCCCCCTTCACATGGATCAGGTCAAGTCAAGATCAGACACAAATTAACCTGTGAACCATATAAAATATTAACTAGAACAAACATTGAATAAAAATGCTTGGAATAGACATCTTTAGACATTAACCAGCCACTCATAAAACAAGCTCTAGTAGGTAGATGCATCTGATGTATGCAATATTTCCAAGGTGTGTGTGTGTGTGTGTGTGTGTGTGTGTGTGTGTGTGTGTGTGTGTGTGTGTGTGTGTGTGTGTGTGTGTGTGTGTGTGTGTGTGTGTGTGTGTGTGTGTGTGTGTGTGTGTGTGTGTGTGTGTGTGTGGTGTTGTTTTGTCTGAAATTGTATGTATTACATTTAAATGCATTCTGTATCAGCATTATAAGAGTGTGGGAATTCCACATTAACAACAACAACAAAAACTGTGTGGGGAAATCTCTCATTTCACATGCTCACAACCATGCAAAGTTCATGGAGTTACGTACATGAACGCTGGGGGTTGAGCAACAATAGCACATAGGATTGGCAGGGAGGCAGACAGATGACGTGTGGATGTGAGGCATCCGACACGCTGGGCAATAATAGGAAGAGACCGCGAGGGATGAAGGGGGTCAGGAGCAGAGTTAGAGGCGGAGGTTGAGTGAGTTATCATTAAACAGCAGATATGCTGGGCAGGGTTTGAGTTCAGGGGAGCTGTCGGGAGCTGCATCTGGCTCCTTAGCACCCTTCATTTAATGAAACATTACCGCAGCTTTTACAACAATTATTAGGGTAATTATTTGACAATGCTATTTAAAATTAATAGGCATTACTGTAATAATACCTGTATATTATTTCAAGTTATATTGTTTTGAAGGCCTATTGCTGTTGATTAAATTGATGGGTAACTTTTATCTTGCCAATTTAATAGGACCACACACTCCCAACCCCCAGTTTGTAAACCACTGGTCTACACACTGGTGCTACTCTACAACAACAACAAAATGGCAGCATGGTGACGCCATAAACAAGAAGTTTCCACTCTCTACTTCTTTCCTGAGGTCGAGTGAGTTATCATTAAACATTATTGGATACGCTGCACAGGGTTCGAGTGGAGGGCTAAACAAGCTCCCAAGTTTTCCTGGAGCAGTCCGGATCCGCATCTGGCTGCTAAGGACTCGTTCGTTTATTTAATGGTGCAATTGTCATGCGTCATTACCCACCGCCATGGTCTAATGTAACCATCCTGGGCCCCAGCCACTGGGAGGAATGTTGCTAAATGAGAATAACCCCTGAGCCCACTTTATAATAGACAGCTAAAGTACCGGTAGTCAGGAGAAACTTCCACAGCCTCTCAATCACTTAGTGAAGTGCACATGCATGCACACACATGTAAATATCCATCCACATAAACACAAATATCCTTTCACATACTCTTTCCATCAGCCCTGTGTGTGTGTGTGTGTGTGTGTGTGTGTGTGTGTGTGTGGGTCTCTCTCTCTCTATCTCTCTTTCTCTATCTCTCTCTCTCTCTCTCTCTCTCTCTCTTCTCTCTCTCTCTCTCTCGTCTCTCTCTCTCTCTCTTTCTCTCTCTTTCTCTCTCTCTCTCTCTCACTCACTCACTCACTCACTCACTCACTCACTCACTCACTCACTCACTCACTCACTCACTCACTCACTCACTCACTCACTCACTCACTCACTCACTCACACACACACACACACACACACACACACACACACACACACACACACACACATTCACCCAGGCATGCTCACACAAAAAGTTTAGCATCAGTTGCACTACTTTGTGCTGATTTATATTCACACCATTCACACATGCAGAAGTTTGATTGCAAAAAATTGCACTTCTTTTTCAGGCACAATAAGCTTATTTTTTGCACTCCGTTATCCTTATTCTGTCTTATACATTTGAGAAGGTTAAACTGTTCTGAGGCCCAGGCCATATTTATTTTCTCAATTTCATGCAAATAAAATTGGCAGCCTCAGAGCAAGACACAAAAACACCCCATATGAAAAAGAATTATATGATTCATATACTGCAAACATGCATGTTCCTTACATGAAATCGTATAGAAAAAATGTGCCAGATTTGCAAGAGTCACTTATACTTTTTCTAATATATGTCTATCATGATAGTTGATTATGGCCCCTTTTCGAAAAGAAATACTATATGGAACTTATACGCATGCCATATAACATGACTGCATGCAGTATAAATTCTTATAAGAGTTTGACATGCCAACAATGCATAATACTATATTATATTGACTAAAACATATGAGAAAACTACTATATTCCTATAGAAATAATGCATGTTTTATGTTAAAATCATATTGAAGTCTTATTCAATTTACGTGTGGGACTCTGACCGCTACACCAAAGAGCCAGGCTCGTTGGCATGTTAGTCTGAACACACCCACAACCCTAGTGATGGTCACTCCATCACATTGCCTTCCCCTTCGGGAAGCGCACGCGTGCGCTTCACACACTCATGGTGTCCCTCACGCAACTGCCCATCATGCTTCTCCCATCCAATGTGCCCCATCATCAATGCTTCACCTATCACTGAGGTCCCTCACACGGGGGTAACCAATCCTGGGGGTCCCTCACATGGAATTACGGCTCACACACCATGAGTACGCTTCCGATGGCCTCACGGTACCATCCCACTTCTGACACCATTTATAGCGAAGGGGAGTAGAGTTGCCCAGCTGGGACTTGAACCCAGACCTTCTGGGGTAGTAAACCGGGGCTCTGACCGCTACACCAAAGAGCCAGGCTCGTTGGCATGTTAGTCAGAACACACCCACAACCCTAGTGATGGTCACTCCATCACACGTATGTTCCGTACATGTTCCGTAGTTGGATTTTACAGACTTCCTATATTAAGTTTATATGAAGTTTACAACTTGAAATGTAATATTCGTATATACATTTTATAAAGTTTATACATTTAATTATATGCAAACCTGATTTAATTTGTACATTTCTTAAACAGTTTCTGACACCAATATTTATATGAATTCTGCACATTTGTCATATGAAGCATGAGACTTTAAATGTAATATTTGTACAGGCCTAGACAGTCTAAATAAGCTTCCCGGAAAAAAAACAACCTGACGAAGAACTTCACTCATGATTTTTTATTTGTCTTTCTTGACTGTCACTTTGATTATATATAGGCCTATATTGCCTAAAGACAAATGTGTGTATGTGTGTGTGTGTGTGTGTGTGTGTGTGGGGGGGGGTGTCTGTCCCACATTGTCCCTCCGAAGCATACCCCTTGTCCCCCCTTGGACTTAATAGCAGGTGGTCACCCTAGCTGGAAATAAGCTACAACAAATATTGCATGGTGCACCTTTAAATATGGCATACACAGGGCCTACTGTAACATATACAACAACATGGCACAAATACAGCACACATCTGATTGGCATTCATCCAAAAACAGCACTATTTTCCAATCTTTTTACTTATACGAAATATATAAGCCCATAGTAACATAAATCGTGTATGGCATATATGACTGACAGCACTATTTTCCAATCTTTTTACTTATACGAAATATATAAGCCCATAGTAACATAAATCGTGTATGGCATATATGACTGACAGCACTATTTTCCAATCTTTTTACTTATACGAAATATATAAGCCCATAGTAACATAAATCGTGTATGGCATATATGACTGACAGCACTATTTTCCAATCTTTTTACTTATACAAAATATATAAGCCCATAGTAACATAAATCGTGTATGGCATATATGACTGAAAATGAATAAAAAAATAGTTAGATTTGTATATGTGGGTTTGTGCCTTGTATGACCCTTATAATATTCTTATGGAACAGATATAATCCATATGCGTTTTTAATAAGACTTTTTCATATGGGACAATTCGGTTGCATTTTGCTTTTGCTTTAAAGCAAAAAATACATAAATATGGTGAATGTTTCATTAATGTTATAAAATCTGCACATGGGGGATAATGCTTGGCATCTCTGCCTCCTTCTCCTTCTCCTTCTCCTTCTCCTTCCCCGTAGGTGTAGGCAGGGTGTACGTAGATTGTCATGCATCCACAACCTCCTGATTAAATGATTGCATCACCACCTCACTGCTTTCTTTGGAATGCAAAAGGGGACTTAACTCTGCTAGGGACTGATTCTGGATCAGGTCTGGTCCCGACATGGCACTGTGTTCCTGTTCCTGTGTCTGCTTGCCATACACCGCCTGAGTCCAACAGCCTACATCTCTGTGGCTCGTCTGTTGTTCCCTCTATGCTGATTAGAATATATGTTACCTTATTTGAAGAAGGAGTCGTCTCATCTCGAAGCTGATGTTTGAAATGTTCTCATTTCACTTGAAGATGTGTTTGTGCACAACAATAGACACTTTAAATGTGAACCATATGGAAATTCTGCTTTTAATCATCTTGGATTTTGTCAAATGAGCGTCGCATTTTTTTTCTTACAGATAAGCTCCCCTCCAAAACAGTCATTTGCAACAAATTGAAGGCTTCCTCTTCTTGTGCACATTTCAGTGACGAGCTGTGTACTCACTAATGCCATTAACAAGACATAATTGGGTTCATTAATGTTTTCATTTCCTGCAAATCACACTGTGCTGGGAAACACTTGCATGAATAACTGCAAAAATACACTGCTGCACAAGCAGGCAGCCATTTTCTCAGCAGAGAGGTGAACAATCACAGCACGCAAAGGGGGATTTGTGACAATGAACTCGTCCCTAATCGTCCACGGACTTGCCTAACTTTCGTCTGATTTTGAGCGCTTGAGAGAATCAAAACTAACAATTTTGATGACACCTAACTCGCCCGGAAGCGAATCGCGAGCCGCGAACAGGTCTCACAGCAGGGTGTTAATGGCCCAACGATTACCACATGAAAGGCAATGACAGCCAGCCCGGAACGCGGACTAGCCTTGCTCTTATTGGACGAAAAAGACACGTGACTCAAAGTAAAAGAGCTGCGCTATTGGTTAGCAGCTACGACCTTCTATTGGTCACGTTGGATTAATTTATGCAGACCGTATACAGTAGGTCCGTATAATTATGCAAAAATTATTATTAATAATATACCTAGGTTGATTTTACTTTGTATATTCACATCATTATATTCACATCATTATAGGCTGCACTGTGATGGGGCTTTAGCATGCATGATGTGAATTTATTGATAAAATGAAAATGAAATGAAAATGATTTTTTTTAAAACGCTTTTAATATCACACCAAACAATGTACACACACTTTGACAAGAACCATGCAACTACACACATACCCTGCAAACAATATACTATATATGCAGTGATGTACACAGCACTCAGGTCACAAATGTACAACTAGGAAACATTTCATTGCCGACAAGTTAAGTTTGGGCAGGCTGTCATCATGCTTTAGCGTACGTATCGCACGCTAGTGCATGGTGCGACGCATTTTGAATTCAAAGCGTGCTCCTCAACGCAACGGTAAAGCGCTTTCATGCACTTTTGACTAGTGACGAGGTTTGCGCAGTTTTCCCACCGTGTCGGCGATTTTGTTTTGTTTGGTTTAATGGTTAGTGATTCTGAAAAACACCACTGGGCAGCGTGAAAAAACATAGCCTACACACACACAGACACACATTTTAGTAAAAGGCCAAAAAATGCCCTAGGGCCCCCAACAATCCCGTTGCCTAGGGACCCCAAAATCCTAGAAACAGGCCTGCCGACCCCCCACTCCCTCCCACCCACCTGACCTCACCCCACCCCACCCCACTTGAAATTGACTGGGGCAGCTCCCGACCTGATCACTGGCATTTACATATTAAAGGCTCTTCTAAGAAGGGGATGGGAGGGGGGCATGGGGGAGCCGCAAATGCTGTGGCTTGAGGTATGAGGCAATTTAAGGTGCAAAACTCATCCACAAATTCCTCTTTTCATGCAGTGAATGTGCGTCAACTTAATTGGAATGTGATTTAAGTTATTGTTTTCGATACAGCACTTTAATGACATCCACAGCATAATCGTCCCCCAATAGGTTTGTAGATTCTGTAATTTCCTCTCCATACATCTGTTGCGACAAAAATATGTGTGGGGATTCAACCTTGTAGAATGTGGAGACTTTATTTGCATTCCAGTAGGCATATACACTTCACAGATGTATAAAACAAGGACTTTCTTTGTGGTGCATTTGAAGTGGCATCTCAAAGCGAAGACTATATCAGGCACATTAAACACAGCCGGAGCTTCTGAGGAGAAGGGAGGATGATTGGCAGGTGGAGGTCTCACAGGTCTTGCTGAATCCACAGCGCCAAGGCTTGACATCCTCTCACTCCTCTCTTCTCTCTCTCTTTTCCCCTGCCACAGACTTACTGGCGGCATATGTGCTCCTGTTATAGACCTCCGCTCATCACACGACTAACACTGCTTGCCAAGGACTACATTGTTGTTTTCTCTCCTCTGCCACCCTCCATGCATCCCCTCATCTTTCCACCCCTCCTCTCCTCTTCTCCTCCTATCTTTTATAATGCTCCTGCTCCTCTCCTCCTCCTCTCCTCTCCTCCTGTCGCTTATAATGTTCCTGCTCATCTCTTCTCGTTATCTTAAACACCCTTCTCACCCACCCACCCCGTCCCCTTCTCCACTCCCAAATTTATACTTTAATCACTTCACTTTTTATCTGACTTTTGAGGGGTTTGTGGGTTGGTGGGGGTGAGGGTAGGGTAAGGGGGGTAAGTTGGATCAGACTGATTTTTTTCTTTTTAGGATGGCAGGCAGGACTCAATTCTGAGGCACGTCTCGAATTGAAAATGATATTTATAAGATGTTGGAGCTCTGCTAGGGAAGGGGGGAAATCAGGTTAATCAGATACACGACCATTTGCACTGTGCTTTTGACTATGTCAAGAGGGAAGCAACCCTTGTGCATGCTGCAAAAGATGATTTTTTTTTCAGACAAAATACAAACAGATGTAGTGAACATGATGAGCATGAACTTCCATTATGCTAACAATCGATTTCAGAGTAAAGGGAGTTGATAAACCAAAATATTGTGTCATTTGCAGACACTACCCTCATCAAAGTTGTGCTCTCTGTTTCGGCAAAATGTAACATTTGCTGTTGTTTTTTCGGTCAAGTTTAGCTGGCCTTTTAGTATTAGTTTAGATTTAATTTATAATAAAGAATGGTGGCAAATCTGCCGAAAAAGCTTTGCTATGTAGCCTATTGCTTCTGCCTGTGCACTGCCACAGGTGAGCTCAGTATTCAACCTATCCACTGATTAGTTGTGTGTTTGTTAGGATACCCTTGCTCAGGGGCTATTTAATGATATGAAGGAACGTTGTCATTTTCTAAAATATGGGCTTAGTTCTCATGGTAGAATATAAATCATACTGTTTTAAACACTCAGCTATGGTAGCAAAGTAGGAGTTACTTAGGCCTACCAATTGAATGACAGAGCTTGTAAATTAGTGTTTAAGTAGGCCCTAATTGTTTACATAAATATTTACAGAATAGCCTGAATATTGACTTTTGACTGGCACCTGATTGACAGTTCTAAAGCACTTTTAAAGGTTTTTAAGGACTTTTGTATTTGCCGTGGCGACTACTACACTTTTTTCCTGACTATTCAAACTGGTGAGTGAAGGTATTCATCGTATTCAGGTATTCAGGGTGCAGAGACTCCAAGCAGTGGTCAGGCAAATTAGCACCCACAGCTAACTTAAAATGCAATTAACCTTTGCAAATAAACCACACTTATCACTCAGATACCCTGAAATGAAAATAAATCTTGGAACATTTGCATGCATGCAGGCAAATTAGCTTCAGATCTTGTTGACGATTGCAGTGCTTTATTTCGCACAGTGCTGTTTGGGGCGACACTCTCCCATTGATTGGCTTGTTATCATGCTGCTGTGGCTGCACCTGAATAGAGATGCACTTGATTTGGCCCATTACCTGACACACTTGCTGAACTAACGGGAGAGATTTGGAGAACAATGTGCAATGATTCACACTGTATGTCATTGTGTTGGAAAGCATGTCATATGCGTACATTAGGATGTTTTGAGCGATTGAGGTTTTTGGCTTTTCCATGATGCCATATTTTCACAACAGTATAATTAGTATTCATGGACATTTTTTTTAATATATAGAGACCAGAAAGTGTCGAGGACTATGAATTAACATGCACTTAGCCCATTTTTAACATTTTTAACTGCAATGAACACTGTGTGCCATTTTGTGTGTGTAATTGGCAATCTGGAGAATAGTTATTGCTGAAAAATGGTATCATAATTTTAACCACATCTTCACAGGCCGTTGTGAATTGCAAATTATTTTGTGTACAAAATAAGTCTGTCTGCAAACGCTGGTTTTCAATAGTCTCCGCTGTGTTTTCTATCATTTGTTGTATTGAGTGGTGGACTACAAACACTTCTAGTAGAGCATCAGAAGAGCATAGAGTGCATCAGTAAATCAATATCTCACTTCATAAGACTGCAGACAGATGGGATGAAGCACAATATTCACCTGGTACAGTAGAACAGTGGTTCCCAACCTATGGGTCGGGACCCCCCTTATGGGTCGCCAAAGATCCACAGGGGGTCGCGGAGCCCTCTTGATTTTAAGGGGTTTCGTTTTAAATATATATAGCCCATGTTGAATAAAAGACAAAGCATTTAACTAATAAATGCATAAACGCAACAAATTGTAAGTGCTACATTAAACATTTATTCTATATTTGACCAAAGACGAATTGAGGAATAAAATAACTAAAATAAGTTTACGCAGGAAACGGAGGGCATCTTGTGACTCCGTCTCGTGCGGGCGCTCGCGTGGTTGGGTCACCAAAGCTTACAATAGTAAAAACATGGGTCCCTTAAGAAAAAGGTTGGGAACCACTGCAGTAGAATATGATAGATGTACAACAATAAACCGTAATTGTGTCATGTTGTTTGTTCAAAGTTTTTACCGTACAGGCTTTAGTAAATTTTTCTGTCATTTTAACTCACGTTCATGTATTAATGCTTTCAGTTTATATTTATGTCATCATCTACATGTATGTTTTTAATGTTTTTTTTGTGTGAAGTACATTGAGCTGCCTCTGTGTATGAAAAGCGCTATACAAACAAACTTACCTTGTGTAATGGAGGCCAACTAGCAGAGTGTGGCGTGGAACGTTAGTTAACCTCCCTCCCGAAGCCTCACACAATAACATTGAGCAATTAGACTGGTCCTTTAGCTCAGCGGTATTGTGCTGTGACTCTGATACCCAAATTGGAACGTTGACTAGGAGGAAGCGGGTTTGAGCCCTGAGTGGCACACTGTGCATTAACTCTCAGTTACACTTACCTTGCCTTACCTTACATTCAGTCACCTACAAACACACACAGTTTCTTTGGTCAAATATTTTTCTACCTGTGCTCCACATTGCTATGCCAGGAGTCATGAATGAGAACCCACATTGTATTAAGTGCAGGCCTGCAGATGGACAGCCCCCTGTGGAGAGATGGCAGCCCCTGCGGTGGCCAGTCAGCAGGAGATCCCCTGGGTGCCAGGCAGCGAGGGGCCCTGCGTTTGATGTGGCACTCTGACTTTTATGTCGACAGAAGGCCTTATCCTCTTTCCCTCTTTCTTCCTCTGTCTGCTTCTCTCTCTTACTCTCTCTCTTTCCCTTCTCCCTTCTCTCTGTCCCCGTCTCTGTCTCTCTGTCTCTGTCTCTCTCTCAGGAGTGCGCTCCACCTGGGAGGGGTTTCTGGGCCCGGTGGTGCCTGCTCATCTCAGCAGGGTGTCGTCCCTGTCGCCCCCCGGCGTTGCCCTCATGGCTGGAGACTGGAAGGAGCGAGGCCCAGCCGGCGGTGAGCTCCTTTGATTTTCTTTTCACAAGTCGAGTTGTTGAAAGGGCTTCGCCCCCCTGGTCCACTTTTGAAGTGAACCATTTAGGATTATTTGTTTGGGTCGAATTTCCCCAGTGACTTTTAAATATGTACGTGTACTGTATAAATATGTGTGAATACATACAGTAATATCTCATGTACATTCACATTGCTATTGGTGGTGATGTCTTTCTCGTATTCATATGTCATGTTTTGTTGAAGGTCTCTTGTAGTGTGTGAAAGCAAAGCCCCTCAGGGGGCAATTAAACAATCTAGAATCTACAGGTATCCACCTTATACAGCGCATAGTGACTGTCTGAGAACATTAGCCAGACATGTACACCTGTTTTTGAACACAATTATTTAATCAGCCAATCGTGTGACAGCAGTAGCACTAATCAGCCAATCGTGTGGCATCATGCTGCAACAAGCCCTGAAATTCAATAAATCTTCACATGAACCATCAGAATGGGGTACAGTGCGATTGCAGCGCTATTGAGGTGGTGTAAATATCGACTGGTTTGACTACCTCATTAGCTACTGATCTCCTGGGCTTTTCAACAGTTTGCACAACAGTTGTTTAAGTGCTTACTGAAAGTGGAGCAAATAAAATATGTTCTGAGCAGCAACTTGTTGGATGCGCATGCCTTGATTGAAGGGTAGACAAAATATTATTCATATATTATGTGAATTCCATTCCATTTTTTCCATTCTTAATTATTTTTTTCCATTCCACTACACCTTTTTACCATAGATATTTGGAAGCTCTTAGCTTTTTTTCCTCCCCTGCTTGCTGCTGGCTCAAAATCAGGGATGTGCATTGTAATGATTCCATCTTCCCAGAAACACAGAAATATCCATGTGCATGAAGGTAATTGGGTTACAACAATAGAAAAGCTGGCGAGATGTCTCCAGTCGTCCAAGAGCGGTTGGCACAAGCTGGGCAAAAAACTATTCTAGAAAATAGGCTTAGTCACTTCATTCGTTAACTTGTACAAGTTGCACACGTTCTAACAGAGCTGAAAAGGGTCTGTGCTTTGCAAGGGAAATGAAGCTACGGGACTCTTCTTTTAGGGAAATTACCTCTAATTTATGTGGATTTCTGCTGAGGTGCAGGGATGGAGGGATAGCTTGTTTGGGATGTTTGGTGCCATCAGCATGAATCCACATTCCCACCCTGCCTTAAGTTCACACTCCATGCTGGCGGCAGTGGTGTCTACTGTAGATAGTGACTTCTTGGCACACTTTGGACATACTGATACCACCTCATCATCTTGGATATTACTGCTGACTACATGCATCACCGCTAATGATTACTTTCAGCATAATAATATGACGTGTCACAAAGCCAACAGAAATGTACAAGCTCAAAGTTAAGCTCTTGACTCAATGTCAGTGATCAATTCTTCACAAATGAGCTGCAAAGAAATGTGACGTTTTTGAGAGCAACATTAGATGAGTATTGTAGCACCCCTAATGAAGGGAGTGTCTCGCTCAATTTCAAAGCATCATTTGTTTGTGCAAACTGACATTGTGTTTTGCCAGTTTGTCATTTTTGATGTGTGAGAAGAAAGCGGTGCCAGTTTTAATTCCAGTAGGCTACGTTTTTAATGCATTAAAAATGTAAAAAGAAGTAATGAAAGATGTGTGTGGGTGGTTGACGTTTAAGGGCGTAACGCAAAAAAAAAAAAAAGTTTTTCAAATTCCTGAAAAAAATTATGGATAAAAATTGGAAAAAAATAGAAAAAAATAAAGCACTTAGTGGTCTGTGGAATTTCACCTTATTTTTGCCATTTTTGGGAAAATGTGTCCTGCATCAACACATAGCATAGGCATGTCACACCGCAGGAAAATGGAGTCACACCACAGGGAATTCACTGCATTATGGCCATTTTAATCCTTTTGTATACATGACTGACATCTGAGCTCATGCTAACTTGATAATGATATTGTGTTTAATCTTAATATGTGTTTTCATTAATAAAAAAAACTTTTTTTTCCTCCTATAAGAGCAGTCACACCACAGGACACCATAAAATGAACCAAAGCATTGCGTGACAGAAAGATTGCAATATGAAGACATATTAAGAGGTTAAGAGTCACCTTAAACTTCCACAGCACTCTCCAATAACTGAGGTACTGACTGGTTAGGAGCCAGTCTTTAAGACCCTTGTAGTTGGCCTTGCAGCTGCCCATTCACAAACATTGACATACATGTCACCCCACAGGACGCAATTTGTGTTACGAAATTGAACTTGTAGTTAATATTACTTTCTTGAGTTTCTTCCACATTCACATATCTTAATCTAAAGTTAAGATTTATGCAATCATGCCAAATGCTTCATACATTATTCAAAATGTTGTTGGTTAATTTATATATATATTATTATATATTGTTTCATTAATGTTACAGTCACACCGCAGGAAATTTGACATATAAACCTTTACATAAATCTTAACAAAAATGTTTCTTCTCATCTAAGACTAATATGAAACATAATGTACCACATCTTCTTTCATTGACATTTGTTTTTTAAAGGAAAATAACAGTTTTGTAGGTTTTTAACCAATGTTACGAAAAAACAAGGCGTCACGTCTCCCACCCGTGTAATAAAATTTATACCACGGCAGTCTGGAATCTTTCATTGTGACGCGCTAAATTGGGTGTTGATTAACTGTCTATATATGCACACCTGAAGTAGTCCCACTATTAGGTCACTTTTCTGACCGCATAACTCCAGTGTATCAATGCGCCAAGGCACGCACGTTCATAAATTACACACAAAAAAGTTGCAAGCATTACGCGCTGAATTGACACATGTCGCATCGCGCGTCTGGAAACACCAGCAATGTAGGCTACAGTGAATTGGAGCTAATCTTAGTAGGCCTAATCAAATTTCAAACATGTTTATTTCTCCCAACTGACCATCACTCTGTCAACTTTGTGATAGAGAGAGAGAGAGAGAGATAGAGAGAGATAGATAGATAGATTCCCTGTGCAAAGTAAGGGACGCCCGTTTCACGTGGGCGTTCCTTCCACACGAGAAGAGATGTTTCCTGTGGTTGTAGCGTTTATCAGTTGAGAGAGTAGCGTAACTTGTGAAAAGTATGGGATATTTTCGGATCAATAGGCCTAACTATGGGAACGCAGTGGAAAATAAATCAAGGGGAGTTTCCTATGGGAGGAGAGCAGATTGACGAGGTGCCTGTTTTGATCAAGTTAATGGCGAGGCGAGGCATTTAGAATGTCGCCAAGATACGCGGGGTATTTTTTTAATCTATTGAGATCTGTAAATTTGTAGGAATCATGCCAACTGTAGCATAATCATGTGGGCAAGTCAGACGCGCCTATATCGGACGGGTAGAACATTGGGGCGACTGACTTGACAACCAAATGCGATAGAATTAACGACTGGCTCTTGACTTGACAACCGAATGCGATAGAACTAACAACGGTGTCTTGGCCATAGCAACCTTCAATTTAGAATTAACAACGGCAGTTCGCCAGAAAGTTATGAAAAGAACCTTCTTGTGGCGGAAGGAAGTAGTTATAGGAAAACTCACAGAAAACCTTTGTTTTAGCCATTAAAGCATCAAAATAATTCCTCAAATAAATTTCAGACAGTGTGGCAACCGTGGTATAAGCGGGATAATTGACTTCACGGTGTGCGTATAACAGGAAAAATAATGCACACCGAGGTGTCTGCGTCGCGTCGTGGCCGCATCACCACCTAGGTGTGCATTATTTTTCCTGTTATACGCACACCGTGTCGTCAATTATCCCTTAAATAATTTCCAGTCCCTCATCACCCTGATATTAACTAATTCTAATACATCTTATTTCAGGATTATTATGCAGCGCATGAAATAGTGTGTTCGCTAAAATGTAGGTTTGCCTTATATTTCAGACATGTACTAGTTTTTATCTTTTATCGAACATGTTTCGATGGTATAGCTTCCATCTTCCAAGATGGAAGCTACCAGCTGTATACCGTCAAAACATGTCAGGTAGAAGATAAAACTTTTACATATCTGAAGTATAAGAAAAATCTACGTTTTACTGTAACAGTCAGACATAATGAACTTCATACATCTATAACTAAATGAAAGTGTTCTTGCTAGGTTGGTGTTTGTTGGTGTCCTGCTTGCCTGTCTATGTCAGTGGTTAGGGATCTGCATTGAATGAGGAGGATCATTCAGCATTGTCTTTGGCAGGCAGCTCCACAGAGAGCTGGTGGTGTTTATTAAAACCCTAATGTCTCATGCTCTGGTCCGCACAGGTCACATTTAAGGACAGACATGGGTATGTGTACCTGCTTCCCCAATGCATTTAGGGAAGAGATCTATTGATCTACTTTGTCCTAACGGCACATGGATGCATTTAATGCTGCAACGCACACATAGGCTTAAACGGCTGTTTTGACATTTGTTTTCACACACAAGGCTTAGAGAGGATACACTTTGTACGGTGTCCCTCACATCCTTAACAGCATGTACTGACACAATACACAATGAGCGCATGATCACATATAGTCCTCGTGCTGCATGGAGCATCCTCAGCAAACAAAAGCGAAAGCAATCTGCAGTCTTTTACAAAGTGCTTCATGTGACACTTAAGTAGCCAGGGTGAGACATCGCTGGATGCCAAGGACTAGTTTGGACTAGATTAGTCATGTTGTAAGTGGAAGAGCTTAGGTGCTTTTCCGCCACTTGTGAGGACGAGGAGGGAGTGTGATGTTGCATAATACACATCTCTGCCCTCATCCCTCACCCCCTCTAATGGCAGACTTCCACCAAAAAACAAATCCTTCAAAAAAAAAAATGAAATAAAAGCATCTTTTTTCTTTGTTCCCATCAGCTCTCCATCTCCCGCTTTTCTCCCTCTCTTTTCTCTCTCTCTCTCTCTCTCTCTCTCTCTCTCTCTCTCTCTCTCTCTCTCTCTCTCTCAGTACACATGCACAGCATAGCTCTGCTATTTGGATACCATTAGCCGCATGCTTTACCGCCTAATCCTCCTCTTGTCATCTCCTCTATTCTGTAGTCAAGATTCTCAGCAAAAAAAGCCTTTTGAAATCAATGGCTGACTCGGGGGATTTCATGGCCCTGTAGAATGGAGTGCTTTTCTCAGACCTCTTAGTTTGTTTTCCCAGGCAGAGTGGAATTTAGATTAGGGTTTCTATTTACCGTACCTTATTTGATTGGAAACAAGAAATCAAGACATGTTCAGCATCCGCCTGCCCTGTATATGCAGTAGGAACAGATGCAATTTTATTAAAATGCTGTGCTGGAAAATGTTGCTGCTTGCTTGTCTCTCGTAGTGTGGCAGGACGGACAGGGGGAAGGAGATACCGTTGTGAAGATGTGCTTTGTGAAACGATTAATTTATAGCAATGAAACATATTGATTTTGCACAGCTGTCTTATAAGGTGTCTATTTGAGTCTCCCTCATGCTGATATGATATATATCTGTATCTATGTACTGCCTGTAGATCTCCTTCATTACCACCACCCCCCACCAGAGACTACCACCCCCCTCCAGAGACTAAAGCCTGGCTCAAACTACACGACTATCGCGCCGATTCTCGGCTGAAAACCCCCCTTACGACAATTGCTGGAACGTTACCCCCCAGGACCATCGCAAGCGATTGTCGGGAAAGATTTCCTCGTCGTGAGCGACGTTCTAAGATAGAACTTTGGCAGCTCAAAGAGTCGCCGATCGCAAATCGTAGAAATCAAACAGTGTTTGATATTTGCGACTGGAAATAGAACGTCGGGCATTGTCTCGGTGGCTGCGAGTAGCGACAAGATTGACAGTTGCGGTTCTCCTCTAGTGCGCGATGCACCCCGACGCCAAAATCGGACACACAATCGCTAGTCGTGTAGTTTGAGCCTGGCTTAACACTCTGGCTGATTACGGTAGGGACACGTAGGAGGCGAAGCGAAGAGAGGCGAAATTCAACCGTCATCAGGTCGTTGCAGCGAATCAAATGGAATGGAACAGTTATGTTGTTGATTTGATTGGGCCACGGCAGGTGAATTCGCTCCTCATTTGCATAACATTAAACTTTCTTTAATAATTTTGCTTCGCTTTGCTCCTGTTCGCTTGCTTTCGCTTGCCTTCGCCTCTCTCATAGGAATGAATGGCGAAGTTGGCTTCGCTTGGCCAAATTCGCGTCTATGTGTCCCTACCGTTAGAGATGGCGCATTTTCATTTGAATTATCATGTACAAATGATGATGATGATGATGATGATAGGTTAATTATCATCAACGTCCTAACACAGGGGTCAATCAAAGAAGAGGACAATTTAATGATAACATAATTATGTGACAATTTAAACAGACTTAACAGGCAGACAACTGGAAATGAATTAAAGGGGACTCAGAAACACAAGCACAAGATTAATTGTAACCCACGTCATATTGAACATTTGCAATAGCAGAGCTATTTGTAGAGTTGGTGTCATCCTTATATCGCCAGTGTGACATATCCTCACCATGATGGAAATGAAAACACAATTCATGTGTGTTCAGAGTGTGTGTCTGCATAACAAATACAACAAATACAAATAATTCAGTGTCTGTAACTAGCACATGGTAATTGTGACGAGAATAAAATTGAATTTATCACTGT